>NC_138553.1:51308707-51561207 GCF_964273705.1 Natrix helvetica
GACCCCTCCGGATCTCTGTTGAGCTCTTTTTTGGAAGAAGGACCGTCTAAGACCCTCATTGAAATGCCGATACTTAAACCTTAAACCTGTGGAACAACGCGTTACCAGATCCACGACTAGACAAATGCTAGAAAGCAGGTGGACCCCCAAATACAACGTGCTAAGAAAGAAGTTAAGAAGCAAACTGGAGCCATGGGAAAAGCCGGGCCGAAGATTAGTCTTGTGGAGAAAGATCTTCAGCAAATGTTCTCAACGCTCCAGATTTAGACCCAAAGATGCTTAAGCTATTATCTTGGAACGTGAATGGATTGAACTCTCCACAAAAAAGGAAAAAAATATTTTATTATTTGAAGCAATTTAATAATGATGTTGTTTGTCTTCAAGAGACCCATATTAGGCTACAAGACCAGAAGTATTTAGTGAACTCAAAACTGGGAACATTGTATGCTGCCTCTAACTTGGTAAAGAAAAATGGAGTGGTGATATATATAAATAAAAGATTCCCAACCAAGGTTATAGAGGCAGACGACAGTGGTAGATATATAGCAATTGAACTTGATACAGACTTTGGTGCTATTTTGGTTTTAGGAATTTATGCACCTAATCAATTACAAGAAAGTTTTTACAAGATGCTTCATTTTAAAAATTTTAGATTGGAATTTTAAGAGTATTTTAATTATGGGAGACTGGAATGGAGTGATTTCGCCAAGAATAGATAAGAGAACAACGACCAAATTCATTACCAAACTGCCAAAGGCCTTTTTGACCTACAAGATGACTTGAAATTAAAAGATGTTTGGAGGATACAACATCTAAATGAGATGGACTTTTCTTTTTACTCAGATAGACATAAATCCTTTTCAAGAATTGATTTCTTTTTGTTAACACCGGATCTACTCCCTAAAGCTAAGAAAACCAAGATATTCTCCAGGGTTGGAGAATATTGAACTAGGGAAGAGGCCAAGAAGGTCTTGGAGAGTAAATGAAAATTTATTTAGATACGAAAAAAATGTTGATGAACTTAAAAAACACATGAAGGAATTTTTCAGTTTTAATATGAATAAGGGTACTCCCATTGAAACAGTTTGGGATGCAAGTAAAGCTTACATGCGTGGGGTCCTGATACATATGAATTTCAAACATAAACAAACTAGACAGAAAAGGAGAATGGAACTGGAAGATGAAATAAAAAGCAAGGAACAGCTGCTTATAATAAGCCCGAAAGACAAGACGCTCCAGATGGCGCTAAAATTGTTGAAAGACCAATTTCAAATGCTTATAGCCGAACAAACGGCATCTAACTTGCAATTTGCTAAACATAACACCTTTGCTAACGCTAATAAACCTGGTAGGTGGTTGGCTTATACTTTGAGAAGGAACACGAATGATAGAATTATTGATAGAATTGAGTATGGAGGGAAGACGGTATATCAACAAGATTTGATTAAAAAATCATTTGTGGACTATTATGCTAAGTTATATGTACGCGATAATATACAGAACAAGTCAGTAGATGATTTCTTGGAAGAAAAAAGGGTTACTAAAATATCTGTGCTTCAAAAGGCAAATTTGGAACGTCTGATAACTGCTGATGAGATCACTTTAGCTATAAACCAACTTAAACTAGCAAAGGCTCCAGGGACTGATGGTTTGACTGCAATGCACTATAAAACTTTACAAGTGGAAATGATTGAATATCTTACACAACTTTTTTGTAACATACAGCAAGGCGGTAAAATACCTTCCTCATGGAAAGCGGCTTTTATCTCATTAATACCCAAAGATAAAGAGGGCCCTAAGAAACCAGAAGATTACAGGCCGATATCTCTTCTGAATACAGATTATAAAATATTTGCTAAGGTACTAGCCAACAGATTGATGCCGGTTATTCAAGAGATTATTCATCATGATCAAGCAGGATTTATTGAAGGCAGACATATGAAGGAGAATGTAAGGCAACTCATAGATTTAATTGACTATCTTGATAAGAATAAGCAGATCTCGGCAGCGCTGGTCTTCTTGGATGCAGAGAAGGACTTTGATCGAGTGAACTGGAATTTTCTAACCAAGACTTTGGAAAAGATGGATATGGGACCACGATTTCGGCAGGCGATTGGAGCAATTTATCAGCAACAAAATGCACAACTTATTATTAATGGAAATTTGTCAACAACTTTCGAGATACAAAAAGGTACAAGACAAGGTTGCCCATTATCTCCATTGTTATTTATCTTAACTTTGGAAGTCTTGTTGAACGCAATTCGGGACTCAGAATCTTTAGATGGCATAACTATTAGGCAAAAGGAATATAGAACTAGAGCATTTGCCGACGATCTGGTTGTTACCCTTTCACACCCTTTGAAATCAATAATCCAGATGAAAAATATTATAGTAGAATTTGGCATGGTGTCTGGGTTTAGACTAAATCAAAACAAAACAAAAATGATGGTTAAAAACATGACAGAGTCTCAAAGAAAGAGATTTGAAAGTTTAGCAGGCTTTGAAATAGTCTCCAAGGTCAAGTATTTAGGAATACAAGTTGCAGAATCGAACACAAAACTTTTCTCAAATAATTATGAAGTGTTGTGGCAAAAGATCCAGAAAGACCTTGAAGTATGGAAAAAGCTACAATTGTCTTTGCTTGGAAGGATCTCAGCAATTAAAATGAACATTCTACCTAGATTTATCTTTTTATTCCAGATGATACCGGTGCTTAAAACAGATAAAACTTTGTTAAATTGGCAAGCAACATTAAATAAATTTGTTTGGAAGGAGAAAAAACCGAGAGTAAAGATGAAGATTATGCAAGATACTCGTGAAAGAGGCGGCCTCAGACTCCCAAACCTTCGATTGTACTATGAAGCTGCGGTACTAACGCATGTAGCAGATTGGTTTGGGAAAACAAAAATGGAATTGCTGAATATAGAAGGCCATGATCTTGTTCTGGGATGGCATGCATATCTTTTTTATGAAGATAGGGTGGACAAAGTGTTCAACAATCACGTTCTCCGAAGTGCCTTGATGAGAGTATGGAAGAAGCACCGGCCCAATTGGGATTATAAAATACCGCTTTGGTTGGATCTTGCAGGCACCATGGGGATTATGATTAAGTCACTCGGGGGTTGTTTATACAAAGATGTGCTTATCGCTGATGGGGATGAATGGAAGTTAAAAACTTTGGAACAACTGTTGGAAGAAGGAATTGTTTTAAATTGGTTACATTATATACAGCTACAGAAGAGATGGGAAGAAGATCGAAGGGTCGGTTTTATGGACAAAGAAGTGGATCTGATTAAGCAGATAAAAGAGACTGGCCCAAAACAGGTTAAAAGAATATATAATGTACTGTTAGAAAGAGACTCAGAAAGTGAATTGATTAAGGATTGTATGATTAAATGGGCTCAGAATTTTGGTGAAGTTGTTATGTTGGAAACATGGGAAAGAATATGGGTTCAGAATGTTAAATTTACACAGTCACAGAATTTAAGGGAGAATTTTTATAAAATGTTTTACAGGTGGTATTTAGATCCTAAAAAATTATCATGCATGTACCCAAATATTCAACCAAAATGTTGGAGATGCGGGTGCCTAGATGCTACCTTTTTTCATGTATGGTGGACCTGCAATACGGTTAAGGCTTTTTGGATAAAAATATGGTGGGTCATGCAAAATGTACTGAAAAAAAGAATACAATTTACTCCGCAAATGTTTCTACTGGGCATAGCTAAGGATCTTACTAAAGGGGAAACAAAATTGGTTCTGTATATGGTCACAGCAGCTAGGCTGCTGATTGCGCAACATTGGAAGAAAGATTTTTTACCAACAATTGGTCAATGGACTCAGAAAGTGGCGGGGTTCGCCGAAATGGCAAAAATTTCAGCTTTTTTAAAAGATCAGAAGCAGGAGAATTATACACAAGAATGGGCAAAATGGATTGATTATATACAGAATAAGTATCAGACTAGGAGGTATTATGTAGCCTTTAGCTAAGATTGTTTAGACTGATAGTTGATTAGAGTAAATAATACATGGGATGCTTGGAATCATTAGAGTGGTGTATAGTGGAAGTCGGGGGGGGGTTGAGTGGGAGGTGGGGGTGGGTTAGGGTGGAGGGTGGGGTAATATATATGTATAAATATACTAGAAGATGGGATTAATGAAATATTATTTTAAGAGAAATTTATATTATGATTTATATATGTTAAATTAGTTTAGAAGAAGGGATTGATGGGTTATTATTATTCCAAGAGAAATTTATATTGTGATTGTTGGGAAGAGAGGGGGTACAATATGTGTATGAGTAATCTACTTTTAGACAGGGGGAGGGGAGGGGTAAAATAATTGGTATAATATTTGAATTTCCTTTCTTTAGGGGGGGCTGGGGGGAGGGGAGGGGTATAGTATCTGTATGGGATTTATACTGTATGGTGGGGGGCTTAAAGGGGGAAAATATGTTTGAATAAAACTTTTTCAATAAAAAAAAAAGAGAGGGGAGGTGAGCCTTGCTCATGGGGCTGTAAGACTCTAAGCGCACTCCAGTTCGTACTTGTGGCATTGACTGGTTGCTTAGTTGGAAGGTATTCGGCAGTGTCATCAAGCAGGGTTTGAGTTAGCCCTGCGTCTCCAGGTTTATGAATTAAACTTTTTGGAGGAAATGCCAATGGAGTGTCTGCTGGTAAATCAGTATAAAACCCCTGAGGTCCAAAGGAATCCTTGTCAGAGATTGATAGACTCCGAAGCTTGGACTTAACTGCATCCAAACGCTTTATAATTTGGGCTCTTTCCGATTGAGGGAGCGCTCTAAAGGAGCCAAAGAGCTGCGTCTCCTCCTGGTTCCAAAAGCCGTCTTGACAGAGATCAGTCCCATAGATAGGTGGAATCCCAGAGACATTGACCTGGGACCCATCAGCCAAGAGACCTTGGGTGCCCTGAGCTGATGTCCCTTCTTTTGGGGCCACCTCTTCCCAGCTGATCAAGTTGAGGGAAGCTTCCTGGTAAGATGTTTCATGCTGCGGGGGGCTGATCTGGCCAGTTGTAGGAGGAGCAGTTAGCCTACCGTCTGAGAGAACGCCAGCTGAGGGTTGTGCAGAAGTAGGTATATAGCTAATATATGGTGCATTATCTGGGATAGCATTCGAAGTTGGCTCATTAATATATGCCACTGAGGATCTTTTGGGGGCAATAAGTCTCCTGCCACTCACAAGTTGTCGGTTGCTCAAAAGTGGCTTAGTCGATATGTCTTTGAAGACTCTTCTTGGCAGGATGCCAAAGGATCTTAACCAGGATCCTCTTCTGAACAGTAGTTTTGGAATGTTGGGATTGTCGAAACTAAGTAGCACTCTGGAGCAGTATTGAGGGGAGGGTAAGGGTTCGACCTTCTTCAGATCATCAGCTTTGAGCCCCAGTAACTTAAAAAGGTGACCCCTTGCCAGCTGTGTTGAACTCCAGTAAGGTAATTTGCCATTAATGGGGCTAATGATGAGGGCCACCTGTTTTGGCTGTAAGACCAGGCGGCTATTCGCGTCATAGGATGCGGAATTCAGACTGTTAATAGAATTTTGTTGACCAAGATTTTGTTGGCCAGTGCTTTTCTTGAAGCTTTCCCTGGGATTTGGTAGGGAACACCTTGTCGCCACCACCGACTGCCGAGCGATCTTCCCAGAACACCCACTGGTAATCCAGGAGACTAAGTAGTTTAAAGTACTTACTATTCTATCAAGCTGGAGCTGAATGCTCGCTGTAGTTTCTGCAACCAGAAAACATTGCTGAGCCAGAAGCTCTACAAGCGTAGGCTCATGCAAGGGGTGGTTAGGGGGCCGCAGTTTCAGGTAAGTGTTCATTCTCAGCTTGGGGGGGGTGGCACCTCCATTTACATCTTTGATTTTTTCCTCCAGGGTGACAACATACTTCACTGGATTGATTGTTTGGTCTTCAGGCTATAGTTTCTGTTCCCCAAAGAACTGAATCTCCTATCAATATTCACCTTTTTTCCCTAGGGAGGTCTGGGATACTATCCTTCCTGTCACAGGAATGTTTGTTTAGATTGATGATTCTCACTTTGTTCATTGAGTTTAAATGTGGCTAGAGTTGCTTCAAGACTCTTTACTTTTTCTTCTAGTAATTCATATGATTTACAGTTGATATGTATGTAGTTTGGGTCTTCTGTGGGCATAAGCTCAAACATATGACATATTTTGAAACTCACTATAATGTCAGTCTCTATGTCCATTGTTTTTGTTTATTAAAAATTGAAAATTTCTAAAAACCTATGTTGCAAAGTTTGTAATAGCTTACAAAAGTTCTTGACCCTTTTTTCTGTCTTGAAAAATTCATCATTATTTCTGATTTAAGTTTTAGTCTCTTTTCTGTGTTTTTCCCTCTTAAATCATTAAGAATTTTTTAAAAAATTAAGAATTAAAATAAGCAAACTGTTTTTTCAAACGTTTAGTTAAAAAAATAGAAAAATTGAAAACAATAATTTGAAAAAAAAATGAAAAAAATAATTTTAAAATTGAAGATTTAAAAATTGAAAATGGAATTTAAAATTAAAAAGAAATTGAAAAATTGAAAAAAATGAAAAAAATAAACATTGAAAAAAGCAATTGAAAATAAAGGTGGAGAAAATTCTGAAATGTTTCATCTGTCAGGCCTGTAGTTATGTTCTTTTTAGGATCTTTGGCCTGCCACACTTTCTTATAATTTTCTATGCTGTTTCATTAGTGTAGTAGTTGGGAGGGGGGAATAGAAAGGAGTAGGATTGTGGAATGTATGTTGTCATTCTTTTATAGAAGCTCAAGGTCATCTTTTGTCTCCGCACCTCGACACCTGACCGGAAGCAGAGGGGTGTAGATGCCAGCGTGGAAGATGATGATTGGAACATGTGATGGATTTGTGGGTGTGGGGATAGATCATGAACTTTCAACTGGGTGGAATTCCAGGATGCAAATCAGAGTTGGAATTCCATAGAGGTGCTAACTTGCCTGTAGAATAAATTGGACCTTTAAGGATGTTTTTGCCTTGGACAATGATTTAATTCTGCATGGTATTTAGAACCCTAACATTATCTTGGTCTAATTTCTTACATCTCAAAATCTTGGTATTTTAACAGGCGTGTGTAGAGTTTTTTATACCTAGTGTTTGGTGGGTAGAGACCCAACTGTGGCATTGTCTCTAAAGCTCCTCTCCCTTGTAATTTGTCCTTGAACCAAGAATGGTTGTCACCTTGTGACTTTCTAGAAATGTGAAAATGTAACTATTCAAAAGTCTTTGAATCTTAATAAGAACCATCTTAAAACAATAACTAGTTTTAGAACCTAGTTTAAGAGATTAGATTATGGATGATATTCTTTTAATTAATTGTAATATTATTATTTTTTATTTTCTAAATTCTATATGTTGCCTAGATGTAAATTCCAGAAAAACAGCCAAGAATTTTTTTAAAAACCACCAAATTTTGGAAGTGTTTCTAGTCCACTACTTTTAAAAATGCTGTGTGTTCAGACAAAACACAGAATTTGGGAAAAATACAAACCAATCCTTTCATTCTGCAAGAATGAAAATATGGCTCAAAATCACACAAATATGGAAAATTTTATGGAAAATTCCTTTTGAATTCAAATCCTTAAATCTAGACCAATGATGGCGAACCTATGGCACATGTGCCACAGGTGGCACATGGAGCCATTTGTCAGGGCACGCGAGGCGCTGCCCTGTCAGCTGGCCAGCTGAGTTCACCCTGTTTTAAAGCCATTTTTCGCCCTCCCCAGGCTCCAGAGGCTTTATAGGAGCCTGGGGAGGGCGAAAAGAGCCTCACCGCCCCCCCCCCGGAGGCCCTCTGGAGGCTTCATGAGCTTCCCTGAAGCATCTGGAGTGAAAAAAACCGCCCTACGGGCAAACCGGAAGTTCAGGAACGGACTTCCTGTTTGCTCGGAGGGTCATTTTGACTGCCCCAGATGCTTCAGGCAAGCCTCTTGAACGTCCCTGAAGCCTTTGGAGCGCTTAAAACGACCCTCCGAGCAAACCGGAAATGACTTCCGGTTTGCTCAAAGGGTTGTTTTGAGTGCTCCGAAGGCTTCAGGGAAGCTTCTTGACAGTCCCTGAAGCCTTCTTGACTGCTTCGGCGGCTTCAGGGAAGCCTCCTGAAGGTCCCTGAAGCCTCCGGAGGGCTTCCAGGGAGGAGGCTGTTTTCGCCCTCCCCATGCTCCTATAAAGCCTCTGGAGCCTGGGGAGGGCAAAAAAGGCATGCAAAAATGGGGGGTCGCGCCTGTAGTGCATGCATGCGCACTGGGGCGCGCACATTGCCTTATGTGTGCGGCACGCCTGCACACGACCCCCCTGCGCTCCCCCCACTTATGGCACGCGAGCAAAAAAAGTTCGCCATCGCTGATCTAGACTTTTATGCTTTAGAAGTGAGTGCCTAAAATTCATCTTAAGCAGAAGAAGTAAATGACTAAAAGAACATGAATCTAGTCTACTTTCCATGAAATGTTGTAGCAGAATCTCTCTTCTTATACAGTAATCCACAATATACTTTGTATGAACTAGGGTGGCATATAAGAGTCTATATAAACAACTATATTGTGTTTCCTTTCATTTTGTTCTAAGTGGTATTCACTTTTATTGTATCTATTATAGTTTATTCTGTTTTCTTCATTAAGAAACAAACTTTCTTTTTTCTTCTGGTTTCTTTTTACACTATTTACTATTTGCTCTTTAATTCATCCTATCTAACTGTCAATGAAAAAGCCCAATACTGTACCACCGTTTCAAAAGTGTCAAATGTCAACTTTTAGATAAGCTCCTAAGAGGCTGGCACTGGAAAGGAAATGAGTACAGGAAAACAACTAGGGTATAGACTTCACAGTACCTTCACTCACACGAAGCAAAATAACATCCAAACTGATTGGTAACTGTGATCAGAACAATATATACTTCCTACTCAAACTTTCTTATAGCGTTCAGAAAAGCATATGAAAAGACACTCATAATTTTTTTAAAAGAAATGAGACAACATTGAATATAATGACAATTAAAAATATGGAGAGACAGATGAATATGTTTTCTGATCTCATTCTATGTTATCTATATTTTTTCATTGCAATTCCAAATAAATGAAGAATCAGATATCAGTTCCATACATTGAATTGTATTTTATTCAGACAGTATTATGGAATGACTCAATATAGATATGCATTAGATACAGATAGTATTTATAAGTGGTACAGTCCAGGGGTGGGTTCCGGCTTCTGTTAATGCCGGTTTGCTCAGGGACGCGCTTCGAGTGCACGTGCTTGATGCGCGCTATGCATTCATGCACAGTAGTAAAAAATTGCTTCTGCGCACACACAGAAGCAAAAAAACATGATGGCACCAATAGAACTGGTTCAGGGGCATGACCAGCCGAGTTACTAGCTACTCGGCTGAACCGGTCTGAACCGGTAGGAACCCACCTCTGGTACAGTCATTTAAGACTTAAAATTTAACTTTGAAATCAACTTATTGAAGCATCTGTGTCTTACTTAGCTATTTTTAAAAGATGCTGTGCATATTCTATGGCACCACTCTCAACTCATTTATTTATACACCCACTCATTTGAATGGTTTATATAGCCTTTTAGATTGATAAATGTATTATAATAAACTATACATAGATGAGTATATATTTCTTCTTTCATGTTTAACTCACTATTACCAGAATAAAAGTAATAATTTACAGAGGTCATTTAAGTGTCACTTTATAGTTACTGAGTGTTTTCATGTAAAATAAATACTTCATTAGTCTATTTTAGTGAATTAATTTTTGTTTAAGTTTATGTTACTGACACTATTAATCTGATATGTTGCTGTATTTCTATTATAGACAATAAATGTGAAATTAAATTAATTTGAAGTTACATGCCAAGAAATAGAAAGGCAAACATCATGATGCAATTAGATTACTAATTGAGCAAAAAGGAAATTTGTTGATTGTTTACCTTAATATGTAGAATTAAGAATATGTAGAAATATATACTGGCAGGCACTAGATGACACTGAGCATTACTGTGTCAGGCTGCATATCTGAACCATTTCCACATAACCTGATATGCTGATAAGCCTGTTCATGAAACAAGAGAAGTGTATTTCAGCCTACATCACCAGGTGGAATGACTTGTTATTTAGGTGCTTGAGAGAGGACAAATGATGTGGCTAAAAATGTAAAAACAATATTGAAAAAGATAATGAATGGTGCCAATGTGAAATATAAGGACTTTGATTTCATTATACTTTGTCCTTTTCGCTATCTACATTTTACACATTAGAGGCTGAGTGTCAAGGACAAATTTCTTAGATATCCCAATATGCGAAATATCCAAAGAAGTTACAAATGCCTTCAAACCTTGTAACTCCTAAAACATAGTTCCTAATATAATGAACTTTCTTGAGTGGTATATAAGAATAGATTAGAAACATGCATTTGAATGATTACCTAAAGCAGATTTTCACCTGATAAATAAGAAAGATTTTGTACCAAATCAAAGTCCCTATAAACCATTTTTTTTCTCTAAAACAATTGGCTGGAAATAGTGACTTGAAAAACAAATAGACAATTCACCAACTGCAATGCAAAGCATTAAATTTAGTCAGTAGGAAGAATGCTCCTTCCACTATTTCTTTTGCAAACATCAGCTTCTTTAAAGAGGAGGAAATATCTGATTGTGAGTAGAATCAGAACCAAGTATTAGAGGCAAGCTGAACAATAACATTGAATTCAGATATGCCTTTTTATAACAGAATAGCAGAGTTGGAAGGGACCTTGGAGGTCTTCTACTCCAGACAAGTGGCTGTCTAGTCTCTTCTTAAAATCCTCCAGCGCTGCAACATTCACAACTTTTGAAGGCAAGCTGCTTGTTCCTCTTGTTAATTGTAGAGGTGGTATTTCGCAGGTTCTGACCAGTTCTGGAGAACCAGTAGTGGAAATTTTGAGTAATTCAGAGAACCAGTAAATACAACCTCTGACTGGCCCTACCCCCATTTATGATCTGCCTCCCGAGTCCCAGCTGATCGGGAGGAAATAGAGATTTTGCAGTAACCTTCCCCTGCAGTGGGGAGGCAATGGAGATTTTACAGTATCCTTCCCCTGCCACACCCACCAAGCCATGCCACACTCACAAGCCACACGCATAGAACTGGTAGTAAAAAAATTGAATCCCACCACTGGTTTATTGTTCTCCGTTAGGAAATTTCTCCTTTGTTCTAGGTTGATTCTCTCCTTGATTAATTTCCATCCATTGTTTTTTGTCTTGCCTTCTGGTGCTTTGGAAAATAGATTGATGTTGACCCACTCTTCTTTCTGGCAGCCCTTTAAATATTGGAATACTGTTATGTCACCCCTACTCTTTCTTTTCACTAGACTAGACATACCGATTCCAACTAAATCATTTATTTTTTTCACTACTGAAGAGAAACTGGACTGTGATGTGGCAAAATACTGAGGTTAATGTGAAACATTTACAATTCATATTGTTGACTAATGGGTTAACATTATAGGTACTTGTAAGCAATCACAGAGTCTTAATTTGTTTTTTTATTTGCAGCTATAAAATAAATTCACAGACTGATAAAATATTTACTCTCTTGATCTCCTTTCTGAATACCTCTATTTTCCATAATATTTTTAGTAGTTCAATTTTCACAAGCAAATACAAGAACTTGGTGCTTCTTCTAGAACCTGAGTGCTTTATACAGAAAGTACTCAGGTTCTAATATACAGAAATATTATCATTTCTGATATATGCAATAGTCTTTTGATTTTTTTTCTCCCAAGACTATACACTTCCTTTCAATTAACCTAGAACTCAGGATGCACATGAAATAAATACCTGCATAATTTAAAGAGAAGACATAATTTGTTCAAGTGGTATTTAAAACTACCCCTTCCTCGAAATTATGTCAGTAGCTTTTTGCTCATAGGAATGTGGAGTTATTACACAGAATCAAAGGTTTTTCCATACATGCAAAACAGCTTATTTACACACATCTTATTAAGCATAGCAAAATTAGAGATTCAGAAGAGCTTCTGCATTTAACAGTTGGGAAATATGAAAGAAGTTTCTCATTTCTTCTACTTCCTAGTATAATGTATAATTTAATACTGAATATAATGTAGAAGCATATAATTAAAGTATAAATTACTCCAATAAACTTTGAAATAGCGTGAAAAAACCTACTATAGTAAAGTGCTATGTGAACAGCATATTCTCAAAGATCATCACCAAATCATGTTCAACCTTTATAACTTGCATTGTTTGCTTTGAGCAGCAACAGTTGCCTATGGAAAAGCCAACTGAATATAATTTTCTATTCGGTTCTGACTGAATTCTAATAAAAGGTTATAATAGACTTCAGATATAATGTCTGTTCTCATGCAGTTCGTTGGCACTTCAGAAGTTCACTGACATTTCCTGACAGTTTAGCTAAATAATCTATTTGTCTGGAAAAGGCAACCAATATAAAGATTGTCAGGCACAAGAGGAGAGCCCTGAAAAGGTCAGAATCTAATTGTTGATTTACTTCCTCTGTATGAAAGTAGTTACTTTCATGGAACTGCAGATATACACAAATACTTACCTGACTGCCAGTGTTTTTTGTTAATCCATCAAAACATGGGGATGCTTATATGAGCAAATTCAAACTCTTTTTGAGTACTGACCAGTAGTGGGTTGCCAATATTTTTACTACCGGTTCAGGTGCGCTCACACATGCGCATGATGCTTTTGTGAATGCACAGAAGTGGATGGGTGGAGCCTCCCGCCACTGCTACTACCTGTTCACCCGATCCGGGCCAAACCAGGAGCAACCCACCTCTGGTACTGACCCAACTAAAACATCCTCAATCCCCAAATAATCTGATTATAAAATCATCAGGATAATTG
Organism: Natrix helvetica; assembly: GCF_964273705.1. Classification (NCBI taxonomy): domain Eukaryota; kingdom Metazoa; phylum Chordata; class Lepidosauria; order Squamata; family Natricidae; genus Natrix; species Natrix helvetica. Next base: position 51,321,622 of record NC_138553.1, read on the forward strand.
CAATACTCTCCTAAAGCATGGCTTAACAGCATTCAAGTTAACAGCCTTACTGTAAGTAAAACCAAGTAATCTGGAATTTCTCCCAGAATGGCTTTCATTCCCAGTAATTCACCAATTTATCCCTTTGTTTCAATTTATCTAAGTCCTTATAGCCACTGAGTCTCTTGTTCTGTAACTGCTTGTGAATTTAAATATATCCAGATTAATTTTGATTAGGTATCAACATGTTTTTGTCTTTAAACTCTGGTGCAAAGTAAGATCAACTTGCTTGTGGGCTCATTTTTAGATTTTATACTAGCATTAACCTGCTTGTGTGCATGTGCACAATTCATTTTGGTGGTTAGGCCAATTCTTTAATATAAGTCTTCCTTACCTTTCTTGAAGTATTTTAATACCACATTTGGTATCTTGAAGTATACCACATTTTGTCACACCAGTGACAAAACATTTCCTATTGATGATGTTTCTTCAAGGGATTGTTACATAAATAAAACAGGTTAATTTATAAGCTCCTTTCATCATTTTTGTTCTCAGTGGCTTGCATCAGGGTTGATGTTGCCGGTTTTACTACCAATTCACAACCTGCACGCAACAAAGTCTTCAACCTCCTGCTTAAGTTTTTATTCAGAACCATTTTTCTTCCTTCAGCTACAATAGCAATTCCTAAATTCAAGCAACAAAATCCTGAAATTAGCTAACAGCCTTTTATCACTGAAAGAACAGATATCACTTCACATAATTCTTCTAAAATAGAGTATAGGAAAAGAATGGAATACAGTAAAGGAGAAAACAAGATATATAGAGTTTAGATATTGTTGTTACAGAACTAGAATTTAGATCACAGTATAGCTTTTGATAGGACAAACATTTTTCTAGAGGAGTTTCCAGAATCTTTTTCAGTCTGTGTGCTGGAGTTTTGGATAGATTCTTGAACCATTAACAGAAACAAAAGCAAGTTGCTACTGAGAGATCCAAGAAGTCTCTGCACAACAACAGCAACAACAACAACAACAACAACAACAACAACAACAATAATAATAATAAATTTTATTTCTAGACCGCACCCTTTCCTTGGCAGGACTCGGGGCGGTGTACAGTCATGTTAAAACCATATACAAATACATAGACAGAAACGTAGATGTAGACATAGACGTAGACGGAGGAGGTAAAAATATACTGTACAATTCTTAATTAAAATACAAATACAATTAAAATTCCCTTAAAAAATCCCCCAATAAAATGTTTAAAATGTTTGCCAGGAGGTGGAAGATGGAACTATCAATCGGCTAAGCCAGCTAGTCGGAACAGGTGAGTCTTGAGCTTCTGTCGGAAGGAGCGGAGGTCATTAGTAGCTCTAATATCGGGAGGGAGGTCATTCCAGAGGGTTGGGCCCATCACAGAGAAGGCTCTACTCCTAGGCGCCACCCGCTGGCACTGCTTGGCAGATGGCACCTGGAGGAGACCCTCTCTGTGAGAGCGGATAGGTCGTAGAGATGTATGAGGTGAGATGCGGTCCCGCAGGTAACTAGGTCCCATGCCATGGAGCGCTTTGAAGATAGCAACCAACACCTTGAAACGCATCCGAAAAACCACAGGCAGCCAGTGCAGCTCGCGCAGGAATGGTGTTATATGAGAGTATCTTGATCCTCCCATGATAACCCGCGCGGCCACATTCTGAACTAGCTGTAGTCTTCGGGTGCATCTCAAGGGGAGCCCCATGTAGAGAGCATTACAGTAGTCCAGGCGAGACGTCACCAGCGCATGAGTGACTGTGCGTAGGGCATCCCGATCCAATAGGGGGCGCAATTGATGCACCAGGCGAACCTGGTGGAACGCCCCCCTCGCCACGGCTGTCAGATGGTCATCCATTGACAGCCTGGCATCAAGGAGGACGCCCAGATTGCGCGCCCGTTCCACGGGGGGCAATAATTCGCCCCATATGGCCAGTGATGGCGTCAACTGGTTAAATCGGGGCGCCGGTAGCCACAGCCACTCAGTCTTGGAAGGGTTGAGCTTAAGTCTGTTGTCCCCCATCCAGACCCACACGGCTTCCAAACACCGGGACAACATTTCGACGGCCTCGTTGGGGTGGTTTGGGGTGGAAATGTACAGCTGTGTATCATCAGCATACAGATGGTATCTCACCCCAAAACCACGGATGATCTCACCCAGCGGCTTCATGTATGTGTTGAACAGGAGGGGCGAGAGGACCTAACCCTGAGGCACCCCACAAGTGAGTGGCCTCAGGGTCGACCTCTGCTCCCCTGCCAACACACACTGCGTCCGGTCGGAGAGATAGGAGCGGAACCACCGCAGAACGGTGCCCCCCACGCCCATCTCTTCCAGCCGGCGCAATAAGATACCATGGTCGATGGAATCGAAAGCCGCTGATAGATCTAATAGGACCAGGATAGAGGAACAACCCCTATCTCTGGCCCTCCATAGATCATCTACCAACGCGACCAAGGCCGTCTCCATGCTGTGACCGGGTCGAAAGCCGGACTGGCGCGGGTCAAGATAGACTGCTTCCTCCAGGTGACGTGGGAACTGTTGCGCCACCACACTCTCTACAACCTTCGCTAAAAAGGGAAGGTTGGAGACAGGACGGTAATTAGCTAGTTCCTCCGGATCCAGGGAAGGCCTCTTGAGCAGGGGCCTCACCACCGCCTCTTTCAAGGCGGCCGGCAAGGACCCCTCCTCCAGTGAAGCGTTCACCAGACCCAGGAGCCAGCCTCGTGTAACCTCCCAGGATTCCAGTACAAGCCAGTCATCCACGTAACCTGTCCAAGTCCTCGGGGGCAACAGAGTCAAACTCCTCCCAGCATGGTGTCTCAAGACTTGCTTCCGACGTCTCCCCTGGTCCACTGAAGGGGACCCATCCACTCCGGATCTGATCGATTTTGTCCTGCAGATATTCCCCAAACTCCTCTGCTCTACCCTGCAAAGGGGCTTCCCGTGACCTCTGAAATAAGAGAGAGCGGGTCACCCGAAACAGGGTGGCAGGGCGGTTATCCGCGGACGCAATAAGAGCGGCACAGTGTCTGTGTTTGGCCGCTCTTAGAGCCACAAGGTAGGTCCGTAAATAGGCTCTTACCTGTGTTCGGTCAGATTCGGAGCGTGAGGACCTCCACCTGCTTTCTAGGCATCTCTTGTGGCATTTCATCACCCTCAGCTCCTCGGTAAACCAAGGAGCCGGGGTGGTTCGTTGCCGCAAGAGAGGCCGCAAAGGCGCTACCCGGTCCAAGGCCCCTGCAGCCGCCTGATTCCAAGCGGCCACTAGGTCCTCCGTCCGGGAGCGGGTCAAGGCTACAGGAAGTGGCCCAAGCTCCGTCTGGAACCTATCCGGTTCCATCAGTCGCTTGGGGCGGAACCATCTGGGACAATCAGGTTCCGCCTCCCCGCGGTGGGGGGTAGCGCCAGGGAAGTCGAGCCGGAGAGAAGAGTGGTCTGACCATGACAGGGGTGTGATAACTAAATCCCCTATTCCCAGATCACTCGTCCACTGTCCAGATACAAAAACAAGGTCCAGTGTGTGTCCACCCTCGTGTGTGGGGCCCTGAATTAATTGGGACAGGTCCATGGCTGTCATGGAAGCCATGAACTCCCGAGCCACCTCAGATGCTTCACCCATCGACGGCAGATTGAAATCCCCCATAACCACAAGTTTGGGGGTATCAACTGCCGTCTCTGTGATCAGCTCGAGGAGCTCTGGCAGGGCCGCTGATGCATAGCGAGGAGCCAAGTATACAATCAGCAAGCCCAACTGCCTCCCTGGGCCCCATTTCACACCAAGGGACTCACACCCGGAGATCTGTGGCACAGTGAACTCCCTCGGTTCCAGACTCTCCCGTATAATTGCCGCCACCCCACCACCCTTACCCTGGGCCCGTGGCTGATGAAATGCACGGTAACCTGGTGGGCACATCTCCACGAGGGGCAAACCACCCTTGTGGCCCAGCCAGGTCTCCGTTATCCCTGCAAGGTCCATCTCCCCCTCTGAGATCAACTCATTAATGAGGGGGGCCTTGTTAACAACGGACCTTGCATTGCAAAGCATCAGCCTCAGGCCCTGGCTCTGTAGGTCCTGACCACCTAGGCTGCGAGGGTTGGTACAAGCGACCGGGCGTGTCCAACAGCCACGGTCTCCCAACCGACTATGGGATTTTGTTCAGTCATCGCATCCACCCCTCCCCACGACCATTGGAATAAAACAGCCCTCTGTAGGAATGTCATTTTCCCTCCCCCTCCACACTCCGCTCACTTCCTCCTTGACCTCACCTGTTCGCCTGGCTACAATCCTCCTCCTGACCTGATCCCTCCCACCCACCCTGGAACCCCTTAAAAAGGATAAAAAGCATTTAGTTAAAAAACCCCTGAGTCTTCGCTTCCTCCACCTCTCGGGGTTAACAAACCCGTCATTAAGGTGGGCCCTAGAGAGGGCGAAGGGCCATATCTGCGAGAGGGGGGACTCCCGCAGCTGGAGCAAATCCGATCTCAAATATATGCTGGGAATATATGCTGGAAGCGATGCAACCAGGGCCAGGGTGCCATGGATGTTAAAATGAGTCAGCAGGCCAGGTTCCACATCAGATGGTGAATAAAGGGACGATGAGAAGACAGTAGAAAGACGGTAAAAGAGATGGAGGTCGGGAGGCAGTCTATGGTATAAGTAGGCAGATGAATTAAATAGATATGGTAATAACACTATGGGCTTCTTCATACATTAGAGGTCTTGTCACTGGTGAGGTGAAGCCACTAAGAACCCAGAGGTGTATCATTTTATATCCTATGAGATTTTGCTATGCTGAGAGATGCACAATATCTGTATACATGTTGATCACAGTGGGTTTACAAAGGGCAGAGCCATCAACAGCCTTTGCTATCTTGCAATAAAAAGGTTAAAACATAGTAAAAAGAAATTCTTGCATACACAAGGGCATATAAAAACAGCATCCTGTTTTGAAGATATGAGGAAATGGGTGGCATTTTTTCAATATAATATAAATGAAAAAATAGGGTTATTTTAACTGATTCCTAACAAAAAAACTTAATAACCAATATTTCAAACTGTCCCCCCTCCTATCCTGGCTTTTGAACCAAAAAGCTTTTAATCCTGGATTTAAGGACATAACTATATAACAAACCTTTTAAAATGTTGATGATACCATATGGCTATCAACATAATCTAGAGGTTTGTTTAGTCTTAAGTGTGATTAGCCAACAATAGCAACAACTTATCATTCAGAGTCAGAGATGATGAAGGAAAAAAGTGGGGGCATCTTAAGCAATTATATTTTAAAAAGGAAATTCAATTGTAGGTTTACGAAGTGATAAAATGTGGTGTTTCAGTACAGTGACAAGGCCTTGTTACTCACATATATATGTCCTTGGCTATATATGTCCTTTTTAGTCTATTAAAATAACCCTCATTTGCCTCATGAATTATAAAGAATCTTGAGCTAGCTGGGCTGATTATCTAGATACAGTACATCAGTTATTTCAAAGACATTACTGTGTCCTGTATTTCCATGATTATTATTGTACAACTTGTCTGATACCATTCAATACATGCTTCTATAACACATATATTTTAAAGCTAAATATTTTACTATATAGAAATAATAATGGATATCAATATAAATTATCAAAAGGTGCCTGTGCTGCAGGGGTGGGTTCTTGCCAGTTCTAACCTCTTCTATAGAAGAGGTTCCACAAATCTACAGTGCCATTTAGAACCGGTTCAAGCTCCCTCCCCCTGCCCGTCCGCACATCATCAAGAGGAAGAGCGAGAGGAGGAATTCTGGGAGTTGAAGTCCACAAGTCTTAAAGCTGTCAGGTTTGAACACCCCTGAGGTTTTTTTTTCCTAAAGGGTTATGGGTGCAAGGGTCTTGTAACTTGACAACTTTAAGACTTGCGTGTTTCAAAAGCCAGAGTTTCTGTGCCAACATTTTGGTTGCTAAGCAAGAGCGTTGTTAAGTGAGTTTCACCACATTTTACAAGTTGGCCACACCCACCCAGTCACATGGCTGGCAAGCCACTCCCACCCGTCACACGGCTGGCAAGCCACTCCCACCCGGTCACATGGCTGGCAAGCCACTCCCACAAAGCAGGCCACACCTACAGAAGAGGTTCTAAAAAAATTTGAAACCCACCACTGCTGTGCTGCTACACTCTGCACCAGCTATAGTTTCTGAATGCTCATTAAGCATTCAGCTCCTCAAGCATTCAGTATATTGCAATAGTCCAACTGCAGGATCACTAAAGTTCAATAACTGAGTGCAAGAACTCCTGATCCAGAAAAGGTCACAACTGACATACAACCTGAAATTACGCAAAGGCTCTCCTAGTTGCAACTGCCACCTGTTCTTCAAGCAGAAGTCATGAATCCAGGAGAACACTAGATCTGCCTGGGGTAATGCCACCTTATCCACAACTAATGATGTTAAGTTCTGGATCTTGGAGCTCCATGCACCCAAAGCCATTTGGCCTTGCCAAAGTTCAGCCAAAGGCTGTTGTCCCCAATTTGGACCTCACCGCCTCCAGGCACTGTGAGAAAGCAACAACAGCATCACTTGGGTCACTAGGGGTGTAGATTTAGAGTTGGATATTGTCAGCATACTTATGATACCTCAACCAATGGGGATGGATGATCTCACCCAGTAACTTCACATAGATGTTAAACAGGAATAGAGAGTAGCTATGGGCTGGACCTCTCACTCCCATCCCTGATAGCCAGCCCAAAAGGATATCATGGTCGATAGTATCAAAGGCCAATGAGAGGTCAAGGAGAGAAAGGTTCGTTGCATTACCCACTCTTATCAGAGATCATCAACAAGTGCAACCAATGCTGTCTCTGTCCCATAAATGGACCTGAATGAAAAGCATTCAGATAATCTGTTTCATCCAGGACTCTCTGAAACTGCCAGGCAACCACCTTTGCAACCAATATAAGCCTGAAAACACTTCTTGAAAGGGAGAGGCCTATGTCTCCTGGAAAGCTTCCTGCATTATCTGGTTGATAATTCAAATAATCAAATCATACTCTTTAATGACAAGTTGTGTTGACAATTCTTAGAAATAATATGCTAGACTAAAATAGTCCTTGGTCTGATCCAGCAATATTACACTTATGTTCTTATCTTCCTCCATTTAGTGGCATTCTTATTTTGAAATTAAGATAATCATATTCATCAAGATAAATAGAAAGGGCTTTTCAAATTATTCAAAAAAAACCCCCACCTGTTTGGTCATTTTTCTTATAACCTCATGCATGTCAACACATTTTCATATTGCTTCACTGAGGATAAAAAACAAAGTGAAATTGCTGTGTGTGAACAGGTGAAGTGAATGATTGCAACCAAGCATACACAAAGAGACAGCCATATGAATGGGGGGATGATGACACAAAGCTATTTTAATTATCTAAAAAGAGGAGCTTCAAGTATTTCCCCATCTTTTCCAAAGCACCTCTTCTGAAGGATTTGCCCAATCCTAGAACAGGACAGCATAGTAAATGTGTTAGTCTCAAATATTTCCCAAGGTTTTTGTTGGTTTTATCACCTATACATAACAAATTGATGCCCTTCTCGGTCATTGTTCTGTAGCAACTGAAGTTCAGAAATTGCCTTCACACAACAAGCCAATTCCTGCAACTAAGCCACAGAAAGCAGAGCCAAGGGTAGTGCTAACTTAGCATTTGATGTACACATGCTTCCTAGGACTTTATCTTAAGTGGCTAAATAAGTATATTATGTAACTGGTGCTAAGGTGCTTAAATGTTTTGTTTGGGAATCTTGCAGACAAGAGTATGTGATATGTTTAGAGAAAAATGGAAAGCAGAGTTGAAATTGAACCAAGTTGTAACCATTTGATTATTAATAAATAGTTTAATGATGGACATCTTATTTGATGTGCTCATGGAGTGAGAGTTTTTATTAAAAATGTCTGTATCGTACAATATGGCTGGGGCTTTGCTTAAAATTTAAGTAAAATACCAATGTTGCCTATTTCTTCTTCCACTGCTATTCTAAATACAGGTTTGGTGGTTGTAAGGTAGACTGACTGCAGGAAAGCTTACCTCATTCTAATTGTCACAAAAATATACCAGGGTGTGGTATACGTTAGTTACTAACTGTGTTAGTAGCACACACAGAAACAAACAGACATCCTTCTTCCCCATACACATACACAGAAATTTTTTAAAAAAAGGCAATTCACTTTTCTCTGACAGCTCCAGAACATTTTACCTAGAAAGTAGTACTTTAAACAATTTCCCCATGGAAGGGTAGCATTGAAAAGCCTTCTATGAGCGGGTAACCACATGCCCTTGACGTCCTTTGGCTGATCGCGATCCCAGCTGTTCAGCGGCTGCGGCACTCCACGTTGCCTCAGATCGCTTCCAAACCAGCAAGAACCAACCGGTGACAGCGAGTCAGTCAAGCCCCCCCCCCCCCGTCTCATGGCATCCCGCCCTCCACAGATGGATCGAGACGGTGCCTTTCCATTGGGCAGCTTCCACGCGTTTCCCATTGGCCAAGTCCGAGTGGGACCTGAAAACAAGAACTGCCCGTTCGTGGCCCAAATCATACATTTGCGAAGATTTCCGGCACAGAGATTCTGCCACCCACCCACCCTGGGACGAGATAGGAACTAAAGTCAAGCAGAACCAAACGGGTTCGATGCACATCGCCCGGGGCACAAATACAACCCCCGCCCATCTCGGTCAACCGGTTTCTCCCGGAATTGAAGAGGAGGGGGAAGGGGCCGGATTTTCCAACGAACTGGATACGGAGAAAGGACGCGTGATGCTGCGGCTGCTCCTGTCCCCCGCCTTAATCGCCGCCATAGTCCTGGTCCTGCGGCAGCGCACACTTAACGGACTGGCCCCAGAGGTATACACGACGGCGTGCGCCGGCCTTGTCACCCTCCCCCAAACAACCTGCGGTGCTTATCCCAGTAGATTGAAGCCCATTCAGAACTGCTTTCAAGATGGCTGCTTTTAGGTCCGGGTGGAGGGAAATGTAATTGCAATGCTAGAGGCTGTGGCCTCTTATAGAGGTAAAACTGGTTTTGTTACTTTCCTAGCATAGGGGATTCGGGTTCAAAACGTTGCGTCGTCGGAAGAGGGATGATGTTAATCTGACATCATCAGGGTCCTCAGCTAGGCTCCCTTATCGCCCCATAGCGTGATGTCTGGGGCGGGGTGGGGAAAAAAGTGAACTAGTGTAAGTGTCCCCATACACCCTCGTGTACGCGGCCTAAGGTGTATCTTTTTGTCTACAGGGGCGATTGGCAATTTCACAAGTCACTGGGGCATCTCTGGTCATCTATCAAATGAGAGGGGGAGGCGGGGTTTGTGTGGTTACCTCCTCTGTCCAAGGGCAAGCAGTTCTGCAAGTGCTGGAGAAGGTGGCAAGATTTGAGGGTTTGTTTGTTCATTCAACTTTATGGTAGCCTTAGCCCTTCGGCTCCAACGGTTCACTAGAACCTCTCCCACGCATCTCCTGCTTTCGCCCACACGTACACTTAGCAAAGCGGCCCGTGAGGGAGGCATCCACATGGTGAACGAGGGATTTGCCCACCAATCCAAAGCAACGCGTTCCAACCGCAGCGAGGTGGCAAAAAGGACACTCTTCTCTGCCTTCCGTGCTTGGGGTGGGAAACGGTGGCCAGACGGATCATAACGTTCCTACACAGTGGCACGCACTCCGAGGTCAGCAGCGTTTTAGGAGCAGGGACAGAAACACGAAGCGGTAGGCAACGGGCACGCTTGGCTAGAAATAAACAGATCCCAGGCTGCTGCTACAGCCCTTTGCCTCCACCCAAGCCGCCCTTCCCAAGCTGTGCCAAGGGGAACAGGGTTTGCCTTAAAGAACCCACTGCATGGATCTCTTTTACGTTACCTGGCTTCGTCTCTCTCTGTCTCTAGCTTGGGCTGGTTTGGCTCTAAGCTTGCCGCTGGCGCGCCGGTTCCTGCTCCCTGTCACTGGGTGAATGGGATTATTTATTTATTTCCCGTGACGTGATCCGCAGCGGGAAGGGGTGGAGGCGTCGGCAGGCGGCTGAGAGGCCTTTTGTGTAGCCGGTCTGAGGCTGCCTTCAACCGGAGATCGAGGAGGAGGAGCGGGAAGCAGCTCGCGGTCACCCGACCTCCTTCGCCTGCTTTTGTTGTTGCGGCTGCTGTTGCTCCCGCTGCGAAGGATTGGTGTCAAGGGCAGTCAGGAACCCGAGTGGCATCCCCCGCCTAGGCGAAGTAGGGCGGAGGTTGCCTGCAGAGGGAGGCGGAGGCGCCTGCTACTGAGCTCCAGTCTAAGCCGGCAGCTCTCCCTTCTCGTTGGGCGGCCGAAGGAGTCGACGGAGTCTTGCCGGATGCGGCGAAGGACTGTAACCCAATTGCGCTAATACAGTCCGAGGTGCCGCTTTGCCACCTTTTCCTTTATTAGGAGGGTGAAGCTGCTGCAAAGGCAGAAGAGTCACCTGTCCCGTCGTTACAGCGAGCGCCTCCGCTCGTTTTTGCGCTGGATCGGTCTACTTCGGAGCAAATACATACTACTTTGCTCGCATATCCGCCTTTTCCTCCGATGGTGTGGATGGGCCCTGAGACCCCGGAGAGCAGTTCTCCGCATCTCCCTGCTCAGAGTCAGGATAAATAGGAGTGCTTTCACTTGTTCAACTGCATCTTAGATTGTAAAGCTAAGTAAAATTCACGAGCCGCTCTTCGCGGCGTGCGGAGGGTACCGGTTTCACTTGAGAGGCAGCAAGAGGGCAGACTTATTGCCAAACTTAGAAAGCAGCTGAACCAAAAAGAAATTGGTTCAGCTGCTGAAGGATGGATGTGGGAGTAATCCTAATGTGTTACATTTGCTCACAGGAAAAAAACGGGTTTGCCTCTTTACCTATCTTTACTTTGTATCACATTTATTTTCCCCCATCCAGTTTAGAATTCTCACACATTAAAAACAATTGATTTAAATTTTCTTCTATTTGCATTGAGATCTAAATATTACAAGACATTTTAGATAGATTAACCTCACTAACTGTATGTAAAGGTTATTCCAGGCATGTTTTACTATTAGCTACATCTGATATAAAAGAAACTCTATATCCTATAGGTTTTGTGTATTGTTTTAATTCCTATTTTGGAAATACACTTGTCATATGGGATTTTCAGAGCCATTGCTATACTGGCAGCATTAAATTGAAGTCTTTATTTAGATTAAGATTTAACACTGCCAAATGACTTGGCAAATTTTTATTCTTGCTAGTCCTCAAACATGTGGGATCTCAATCTCTTAAGAGATGGGGCTTCTGAATATCAATAGACAAGTTCCAGACTTTCTACTCAAGTATAATAAAATTGCTATGGATGTCCCTGAATAATAACATCAAGATGGGAGTGGATGACTGAATGCATTCAAAGGTTCCTTTTTCCTCCTAGTTTAGGGGTGTCAAACTTGTGGCCCATTGGCCAGATGCGTCACACACTGGCCATGCCCACCCCCGGTTTAGCGAAGGGGAAAAAGTCACAATACATCATGTGATGATGTGACAATGCGAGTTTCACATCCCTGCCCTAATTCCTTGCAAAAAAAAATCCTCCATGGGGGGGGGGGGATCTTAATCTCTGCAAGGTCTGAAAGAAGGGAAAAACATTTCTGTAATAAGAGAATAAAGTTTAGTTGATTACAGGGTTTCTTTCCCCATTAGTCCCAGTGAACCTATCCCAAGCCAATTTAGTCTAGTGGCTAAGGTCTAGGCTAAGAAAGCAGGAGACTGTGAGTTCAAGTTCTGCCTTGACCATGAAAGCCAACTTGGTGACCGTAAGCTAGTCACTCTCTCTCAGCCCAACCCACCTTGCAGGTTGTTTGTTGTGAGGAAAATAGGAGAAAGAAGATATGTTGGATATGTTTCTTCCTTGAGTTCTTTGTAAAAATAATAAAGGCATGATACATATAAAATAACTAAAAATAGTTCCCATGGGCCCTTAGGGGTCTCAGGAATCCAGTCTGAAAAAGCCAAACATAACAGATGATGATTGCATTTAGAAGTTATTTATACTCTATTTTTATATTTATATAAACATTAAAGCTATTAAAGATATTAAAACAAAATGTAACATATGCAGGTGGTCCTTATGACCCTCATTTGGGACCAGAATTTCAGTTGCTAAGCAAGGCAGTGAGTCATACCCAATTTTACATCCTTTTTGACATAGTTTTTAAGCAACTCATTGCAACTTAGTGAATTATGAGGTCATTAAAAGAATCTGGCTTCTACCATTGACCTTGCTTGTCAGAAGCCAGCTGGGAAGGTCACAAATGGCTATCACTGCAACCATCATAAATACATGCTAGTTGCTAAGAGGCTGAATTTTATCACATGACTGTGGGGTATGCTGTAATGGTCATAAGTATGAGGACCAGTCATAAGTCACTTTTTTCAATGCCATTGTAATTTTGACCAGTCGCTAAACGAATGATTTGTACATAAAAAAGTTTTATATTCTAAATCAAAATTAAAAGCAAAACTATGTTAATGAAGACACATCCAAGTCAAAGATATCTAAAAGGTTGAATCATGGCAACTGGACCAAAATTTGTTAAACTAAGATGTTTTGCTTCCCATCCAGGAAGCTTCATCAGTCAAGTAAAAATAAAATAAAATAAAAAATTGTTAGGCAGAGTATCAGAAAATTGCTGGAATGTACTGTACCAACTATTGCCACACCAACTTCAGGGGTTTCTCCCCCCAAATTTATTGCAATGTGTCAATGAAGACTCAATCATCCAGGCCAAAGGTATGTAAAAGATTGAATCAGGGCAACTGGACCAAAATTGGTTAAACTTTTGGGGAGAAACCACTGAAGTTGGTGTTGCAAGAGATGGCACATTCCAAGGACTCTTGATCCTCTGCCTAAGTAAAGTTTTTATTTTAACTGATGAAGCTTCCTGGATGGGAAGCAAAATGTCTCGGTTTAACAAATTTTGGTCCAGTTGCCATGCTTCAACTTTCAAGAAAAGCAAGACAAATAACATTAGTTAAATAGTTACACTCCTGGAAGAAGTAATTATATTTCTGGTTGTGAAAAAGTGTAAGTTTATGTATATGTTTTTCTGTAATTTTCTGTGCCAGAAAGGCATCTGTGCCTCAAGAGTCAATTTAAATTGTACACTTTGGCCCATATGGCAAGTTACTATTGGCACATAATGCTACTTCATTTCCCAAGTTAGCTTAACAATTGATCCTTTTAATACTAGCATGAAGAGTGCAGAATTATCTTTTATACAATTATACAGTAAGTATATATTTTGTACATAAATATTATTATCCATAGTTGTTTTTGAATGTAATCTTTTTGTGCTGACCAACTTGGATTAATTCTGTACTGGTTTATCATGCACACAATAAATCAATTGATAAATCAGGAATTAGGAATCTAAATCATTGAAATCTTTATGGAACCCTTCTGTGCAAACGGATATATTATGTTTGTATAATTTGGAGCAAGAAAACTTTTCAAATTTTCATCTTTTACCTTTTCTGGATGTCTGCATATCTTTTCTGCTAAATTCATTTGGTCCTACAAAGATATAGAGATTTATCAACAAATCACTCACTGTTTAATGCCTTTTTCATTTCTTTCGTAACTGAATCATCCAATATGAGATATGCCATTGTGAAATAATAATCTCTTTGGCTTAGTCAATTCAATTGTATGAACATTTTATTAAATTAGCAATTCTATCCTATGGAAATCTCACATATATTAAATTTCTTCATCATGGTGAAGTTCTTACTGCAATGATTTGAAATAAATTATATACACTGATAATAAAAACATTCTGGAAATCACTGTAAAAAAGCATTGATGTTCATCAGTCTTGAAAATATGTCTGCTTCAGAACATTCCCTTTGTCAGGACAAACTTGGTTAAATTGTCCTCAAACCAAAACTAAAAAAAAAGATCTAACTACTTGGTATCTTCCAAGATGTTTGCTGTTGCACTGAGACCATTCTGATGAACATTTTACTCAAAAATTTAATATTTCAGTGGTAGTTGGCAAAAAATCTTCTGAATCTAGGCATAACCTCTTCAGCAAATTCACTGTGTCTTTTAGCCAGTCCTCTTATCCAGTCTATCTCACAGGGTTGTTATAGAGCTAAAATGAAAGATCTTTCTGTAAGCTGTCTTGAGCTCATGTCAGAAGTATCTAGCAAAAGGGAATTGTCTTAGCATGAAAACTGAAATGCCACTGATTTTCTGCAGTGCTTAGCAATAAAGCCTGGGATATGAGACAAGAAAGGCTAAGACTTATAAGGGGAAGAAAGCATAAGGAGAGAACATGCAAGATTTGAAGTAGGACTGGATATAAATTCTGTATCATAAATTCTGCCTACTGAGAGCCTGTTAATTGTCTTTTACAGCTTTTACTTTTATAGTTCTAGATCACAAGAAACATTTCATTCCTACCCATATTTGTCCAAGTCTATGGACAGTTATAGCTAGCTTGTGCTAATGTCAGGAAGCTGACCATAGCTGGAGCAAAAGCAACATACACATCTGATAAACAATAAGTAATGCAAAGAGGTGTTCCCCAAACCCCGCCTACCCCATCAAATAACTCAAATAAACCAAAAATGGACAAGAATCAAGAGAGCATGTAATAGGATGAATAAGCTGTATCTACCCCTACAACTCATATATAAATTTTAAAAGTGTACTGGATACTTTACACATACTATGTCAAAAGTAATGTTCAAGACAGCATAAAGGTAAATAATTCTATCTTCACAAGTTTTTTGTATGGTCTTCACTGCCATGCAATAGAGATAGTTATATGCATTAATAGGATTTCATAATCAGGTCTTTGGAAATTTTTACATCATCCTAGCTATCTCCTGACCTGTTTATGTCCTGCAGTTTCACAAAAAAGCAGGAAGAAGTTTAAACCCTGAAAGTTAATTTGCAAGAAATTATGTCAGTGGCCAGTTCTGTTTGTCCATTTAACAAAAATTTTCACAGAACCATCTGCTCTGGCTGCCAAAAATTTCTCAGAGCATTCAAAAATCTACTAGATCACATAAACATGACCTGACAGCAGGCTATATAATGGATGCCCAACATCCAAAGATAAGGAATAGTACAAT
Organism: Natrix helvetica; assembly: GCF_964273705.1. Lineage (NCBI taxonomy): Eukaryota > Metazoa > Chordata > Lepidosauria > Squamata > Natricidae > Natrix > Natrix helvetica. The sequence continues at coordinate 51,336,770 of NC_138553.1, forward strand.
GACCAAAGTTTACCATACATCTTATCATGATAGGAGAAACTACAACCTGTCCAATATTCAGATTCTTTTTATCTTATTCAAGGAGCAAATTGAGCCTACAGCCTGCCATGTAGATTTTCCTGATGACAGCCTAAGACTCTTATAGAGCTTCAAAATTTTGTGCTGACTTTTTAAAGGTAGCTTCTGGAATACTTTTCTAATTCAAATAGTACATTTGAAACTATTTCAGATGTCTTCATCAGGAGACCATGACAATCAAAGAGCCTATATATCACTAGAATTCCTCCATCCAGTTGGTTGACTTCCCTCTGGAAAAAGGCCCACCCAGTTCTGAGGAGCAAGCTAGCACTATGACAATTTTTCTTGAGGTATGAAAGAGAAGATGTCTCATTATTTGCCAGCTGATGAATATGCCCAAAGAATAGTCACCATATGACAACTGGCTGACTCTGAGAGGCCTGGAATTTATTTATTTAAACTTTGTATGGGCATCCATCTTACATAGATGGGTCAAAATATAAAGACAACAATGATATCTCTAATTACAAAATAAAAGCAAACCATAATACAATAGCCAAGGCAATATAGCAAACATACGATCCAACTACATCTTTACTGGAATCAACTAACACCTCCTACATTTAAAGTAGGCTGATGTAGGTAGTGAAAAGATAATGAACTTCAAGCACCTATGTGGCTATGAACCTAAGGAATTAAACTTCTAGGACTTAGTGTAAAATGTATGAAGATCCTTCAAGTAAGAGGAGTTTCCAAGGGTAGGTGTTAGCGTTCTAAATATCATCAAAAATTAAATCAGAGTCTAAGGCAAAGCATTGCTCTAAGTTCCAATTTATTAAGAGAGACATGTTGGCACATCTGTGGAAAACCTGAATCTGAAAGCTTCCTGGGTTTTCCACCCAGTTGAAACTTCATGATCTTGCCCCCACACCCACAAGTCCATCACATGGTCCAATCTTCCATTGCCATGCTGGCATCTCCACCCATCCACTTCCAGTCAGGCTCAGAGGTGTAGAGAACAAAAGATGACCTTGGTTTCTAGAAGGAATTTTTTATTTTGACAACAACACATTTTACTCCTTACTATTCCCCCTTCCAATTCCCCACTAATGAAATAGCATAGTAAAATAATAGAGAGTGTGGCAGGCCAAAGATCCTAAAAGGAACAGGTTGCAGGCCTGACAGGCGGTCTCTCCTCAGAAGAAAAACATTTCCTGAAAAGAGAATAACATAGGGGTTAATGTAACAGAATTAACCACCTCTCCCCCCCCCCCAGCGGGACCCTTTGGCTTCTCGGGAAACTTCTCATGGAATTGTTTTACTAACTTAGCCGCTTTTAGGTCCCAGCTTTTCACCCAAGTAGCTTCAGACAAAGGATACCCCTTCCAATGCACTAAATACTGTAAGCAACCCCTATACAGCCTGGAGTCTAAGATTATTTTGACCTCATAATGTGTCTCCTCTTCTATCATTACAGGAGGGGGGGAGTTTGGATGGACGGTCTTATGCTGGACCCAATTACTGGTTTCAACAAGCTGCAATGAAATACTGGGTTAATCTTCTCTAGAATTCTTGGTAGACTGAGTTGAACTGTAACTGGGTTAATTATCTTCACTATTGGGAATGGACCTAGAAATTTGGGTCCAATTTCTTGCTAGGAATTCTTAATCTTATGTATTTGGTAGATACAAAGACTTTGTCCCCCCCATATGAAAGGGGAGTTGGAGCAAGCAGTGTTTATCAGCTTGCATCTTGTAGACTTCTGCCGCATCTGTTAGAGCTTTCTTTGTATTTTCCCATCCTTTCTTCAGAGTGCCCATCCATTCATTCGAGACATAGAGGAAGGAGATTCTCTAGGCAGCTCAGGCATGGGAACAAATTCCATGCCATTGGTAATCTGGAAAGGAGTTAATCCAGTGCTACTGTGGATCGCATTGTTGTATGCCACTTCAGTGAAGGGTAGCAAGTCTGACCAGTTGTCTTGCTGATAATCCACGTAACATTGGATGTATTGTTCCACCATCACTTTGGCCCTTTCCGCTGTGCCGTTTGTGCTGGGATGAAATACTGAGCTGAGTCCTTGTGTGAACCCAATAGACCTCAGGAACCCTCTCCAGAACTTAGCGGTGAACTGAACTCGGCGGTCTGAAATGATCCTCTTGGGCATCCTGTGCAGGCAATAAATGTGTTTCACAAACATTTTTGCTAATTTCTTTGCGGACGGCAACTCTGAGCAAGCGATGAAATGCGCCTGCTTGAAAACAAATCAATCAGTGTCCAGATTACTCTATTCCCGCTGCTGTCTGGGAGCTCGACGATGAAGTCCATTGCAATCTCTTCCCATGGTTGGCTAGGGCTGGCCACTCATTGTAGTAGTCCTGAGGGCTTCCCCGGCTGTGTCTTCATCATTGCACAAGTAGCACAGCTTTTTACATAATCTTCCACCTCCAATTTCATCTTTGGCCACCAAAATGGATGCCTGGCGAGGTGGAGCACTTTTAGGAATCCAAAATGGCCTCCTAGTGGCTTCACTGTAGAACTTTCAGCCTCAACCCCGCAGGGACGTACAGTTTGGACCCCTTCCAGGCTAAGCCACAGTTCATTGTTAGAATGTCCTTGTTATTGTTGAGCCACAGGTCTGCAGGGAGTGCTGATTTTGGCGCTGACGTCAGCTTGTCCTGGCTTTGGGTAGTGACCTGGCCTGCCTTTTGGAGGGAGGAAGAAATGATGGGTTGAACAACTTCTTCCTTCTTACTGTTGTACTGCGGTTTTCTCGACAAAGCATCAGCCAACAAGTTCTTCCCTGCAGGGATGTGTTTAATTTTGAATTTGAACCTTTGGAAGTATTGTGCCCAGCGAACTTGTTTGGGGGATAACCTTCGATGGGCTTTGAGAGTTTTGAGGTTTTTATGATCAGTCCAGACCTCGAACGGCATATTCCCCCCTTTCCAGGAGATGTCTCCAGATGAGCATGCTCCACCTGATCGCAAACGTTTGTTTCTCTGAAATGGTCCACCTCCTTTCAGTAGTGGTGAGTTTTTTGGAGATGTAAGTGCATGGCAAGAGGTGGCCATCTTTATTCTTTTGCAGTAGCACTGCAGCTATTGCTATATCACTGGCATCCATCTGGATTATGAATGGTCATTCTGGGTTGGGGTATTGCAGTATGGGCTCTTGGGCAAAGAGCCGTTTTAATTTCTCAAAGGCTTTTTGACAGTCCATTGTTCACTTCAGGGTTGGTTTGCTTTTGGCTTCATTGGAGAAGGCCCCATTTTAAAGACCTCAGTCAACGGGAAGGCAATTTCTGCAAAAGTCAGAATGAACTGCCTGTAGAAATTGGCAAATCCAAGGAAGCTTTGTAGTTGTCTGCGAGTACTTGGAGGTTTCCGGTCTAACACAGCTTTCACTGTTCCTGGATCCATTTCTATCCCCTCGTTGGAGATGTGATAACCCAAGTAATCTAGTGAGGTCTTGTGGAACTCACACTTCGACAACTTTGCATATAGCTTGGCGGCTAGAAGTTTTTCCAGGATTTGCCGTACCAGCTTCATGTGTTCTTCTAGGGTTTCAGAGAAGATCAAGATGTCATCGAGATAAACGAGCACTCCGCAGTACAGGTGCTCATGTAGCACCTCATTTATGTACTGCATGAAGACTGCTGGTGTTCCTTGTAGCCCAAATGGCATGACTTTGTATTGAAAACTACCAAGGGGGATGTTAAAAGTGGTCTTCCACTCATCTCCCTCTCTGATCTGTATGCCGTAATACACCTCTCTCAAGTCCAGCTTGGTGAAGATCTTGCCTTTAGCCAAATGGTTCAACATATCTTTCATGAGGGGAAGGGGATAAGTGTTCTTTTGTCATACCACATTCAAGGCTCGCAGATCAACACAGAGATGAATACCGCCATCTTTCTTTTCTCTGAAAAGCTACTTTTGACTCCGCTGGTTCAAGAAAGCCCCGTTTCAAATTGATGTTGATGTATTTCCTCAATTTAACCATCTCTTTGCTAGTCATGGAGTACATTTTTTGCTTTGGTAAAGTAGCCCCAGGTTTGAACTATATTGTGCAATCTGTGGGCCAGTGAGGGGGAAGATAGTTGCCATCTTCCTCACTGAACATCTCTGCCAAGTCCCGGTAGTCTTTTGGTACTTGTTGGATCCCTGGGGGTTTGGTGTCTGCTGCAGGTGCTGCAGGTTCTGGATGGTCTGGGCTGTTGGATTCAATTGTTCCTGGGTGGCCTTTTGGCTTCACTGGTGGTAATGGCCCAAAGCTGATAATCAATTTTCTAAAGCCGTCTTCTCACTTTATTGTAGGTGCCCACTTGTCCGGCCATGCAAGCCCCAAGATAATTGATTTCTGCATTCTTGGAGCTACAATGAATCTGAAGAATTCATAGTGGCAGCCTATCATTAACTTTACCAACTCGGTAATTTTTGTGGCTGGGGCCCCTCCAATTAGTGTTCCATCCACTTGCTTAAACCAAATGAGGTCTTAGAGGTCTTGTTCATATGCCTAGCTGCTCCACAGTCGACATGCTGATTAAACATCGGGTACAGCCGGTGTCCACAATTGCCCCAACTTCCCCCTCCACTCCCATTTCGAGCACTTGGAGGTTGCATTTTATAGTAAAGGGATGGATGGTGCACTCACCATTGGGTCATCTTCAGCATTTTCCTCCTCCGAGGCCTCCCCATTGGTTGGGCTTTTCATCACCTTAGGTTGCGGATCTACCTCCTGAGGTTGTTGGCCCAGATGACTCTTTTGTGGTGGCTTCTAGGACCTTTTCTTAACTGCGCTGGTGGTTGGTGCACACGTTTGTGATATTGGTGCTGGAGCCAAGCACTCCACTCCAGTCCTCCAGTCAATTGCAGCTTTTGCTAGTGAAGGAGAGGAAATATCCACTCACGTTTGGCTGCGCAAGTTGGTCTGGGAGGCTCCAATCATCTGCTGGGTGATTGCTTTGGTCCCCTCAAGCCGTGTGTTGAAATAGCTTTTCCAATCCCCTCCGGCTGCGACTGCATCTTCCCAGATGCTATAAATCTCTTGCCTTCCTCCTCCACAGATTCCTTTGTAAAAGTGGAAGGTTTGCAGAGAAGCGACTCGTCCTCTGCTTCCATTCTCAAAGGCTCGATTTTCATCTTTGCTGATATTTTACCCTGACCAGGTCAGGTCAGTGTTGGGAGTCAGCACCCCACGCCAGCCCCCGTGCCAAGGTTGCTGGTGATTTATTTTTAAAGGAGATTTGGGTTAATGTCAGCATTCCAAATATCATCCAAAATTAAATCAGAGTCCAAGGCAAAGCATTGCTCTAAGTTCCAATTTATTAAGAGAGACATGTTGGCACATCTGTGGAAAACCCGAATCTGAAAGCTTCCTGGGTTTTCCACCCAGCTGAAAGTTCATGATCTTACCCCCACACCCACAAGTCCATCACATGGTCCAATCTTCCATTGCCACGGTAGCATCTCCACCCATCCACTTCTGGTCAGGTGCAGAGGTGCAGAGGCAAAGAATGACCTTGGGTTTCTAGAAAGGAATGTTTTATTTTGACAACAACATTCATATTCTACTCCTTATTATTCCCCCTCCCAATTACCCCACTAATGAAACAGCATAGTAAAATAATAGAGAGTGTGGCAGGCCAAAGATCCTAAAAGGAATATGACTGCAGGCCTCACAGTAGGATTGGAATTGAGTCCATTTTACTTTGGTGGCTGTTGGGGCTCAATGACCTAGGTGGTTGCTTCAACTCTGCATAAAACTGATCAATAGCTTAGATGTATGGTTATTCACAACTATTTCCTTGTTCCTTCTGTGAGTTAAATAATCCAGAGGTTGGAGTTCTTGAAAAGAATTTCATCTTTCTCTGATATACGTAAAAACAACTGACTTGTTTTCTAAGTAGAAAGAAAACAGACCAAACTGCAGACAAGATAGTTTAAAGCTTCTTAAATCATATTGATACACAAAAGAAAATAGTACAATTATTGAAGTTGTTTCATTGGTTCTGTGTCTCTCAAAGATATAAATGGAGGAAAAGAATAATGGGATACTGTCAGCTAGGAATAATGGGATATTGGAGTTTATGTGCCTGTTGTAGTGGTTTGTTTAGAGTCAGTTTCTAAATGGAAACTGAACTTAACTAAGCAACCTTTTCCATCACGTCTAATCTTTCCAGAGTTACTTTGATGAAATAGTAGAGGTCCATATTTTTTTCAGATTGCCAATATCTATACATTGCAACATTGTTACATCAGCATTAGGAAAAACTATAAACAAAGAGACACATTGGTCTTATGACACTGTGTAGGATCTGCTTACTACTATCTCTGCTATCAGCCTTTCCTACCAAGAGTTCATACTGCTTTCCATAAAATGTTTCAAGAAGAACGTGATGAAAAAATGATACCTGAATGTGCTGCTGTGTTTGCGTAGTAAAATGCTTAGAGTAAATCTGATACTAAAGTTATCCATAGTGGTCATATATTTTTTCACTGCTAAAATCAACAGGCCATTCCTTCATGTTGAAACAGTGCCATCCCACTGATGTCAATGGGGCAGCAATTACAACTAAAAATGGAACCTGGCACAAACCTTATTGCTGAGCTGCTGCTTATATCCCAAAGTCACACTGCACAGATGGTGTGACAAGCATTGGCAGCTGTTTTCCATTGTATAACTAGCTGGGCAGAGTGTATCTCTGAAGGAAATTAGGACTAGTACCGAACTGCAGATCGTTCCTGGAAAATAGAAAACTAGATTACTTGATCCACAGTTGTAGTCAAGGGTAAAGGCAATGTTAACTATTTTTTAAAGAAACCAGTATAATGGGAAACATAAAAAGAAAAAGTGATTACAATATGAGTGTATGTATTAAAAGAAGTTCATTTCTGTTCTGGAAATACTTTCTGTTAATGTTATATTAAATTTCCAAGGAAAATAAGTAAATTATAGTTATATTTCAATCTAATGGGACTGGTAGCCTGTCATTTAAGTATATTGTCCTTTCTACTTCATGACACTGTTACTTTATGAAGTAGCTATGAAGCAACAGCATAAGTGTTCAAAACTGTTCTAGTCTTTAAACATTTGATATAAACTGTTTGAATAGTAATAATTAACATTCATGGGTGTCAAGAATTAATCTTCTTTTCCTAATTTGGTGTTCTTAAACCTATAATAGCATTCAGTCTATAGTATTTGCAACAGCCTGAAAACTCTTAAATATAATTTTTGGGTCAAAGCAAAGAACACTATTTTTGTTGTGGTGGTGGTTGTTTGTTTTGATTGCATAGAAATCCTCCTTTAATCTTTTTTTTTTGTAGGGCTTACAAACTTCCAGAATTAATCACCAAAGCATGTGTGTCTTCCTCAGACTTCTATAAAAGGCTGAAAAGATATGTTGTTGCTTTAATAATTCTATCTTGGAAAAGATTGCCTTAAAGTGATAGTGTCAGCTGCCATCTTATGTTTGCTTGTGGTTCACTACATTATGGTGACAAACTGCAATGAACTGTGGAGATGGAGGAAGGCAAGGGGGGAAATGAAAGTAAGTGCTGTTATCTCTTACAGATGCTGCTTCAAGGTCATCTGACATACTAACTGCATACCATCCTGGGCCTGGACTGACCATTACAAAAACTTCCTGTCCCAACCTGACTGGTCGCATGGGGTGGGAAATAGGAGGTAATTAAGGGAGGGAAAAGTTGAACTTAGGGATTTTGGAACAAGATGCTCAGTTCTGGCTATCCATTACTGCAATACACTTGACTTCTAATAAGCTATACCTTTCTCAACAAATGGAGCCAAAGGTTGTGTCAGATCCCTAAAAGTGATACTGCCATTCAACTGAGAGGAGGGGGGCCTTGGAGGCAATTTATTAGCAGTGCCTGTGACAACTGATAATTTACAACTGGTTTCCTGCCACTGAAATGTCTGAGATCCCAACACCTTTTGGGGGAATGTTTGTGATGGCCATGTGGGATGTTTCACTTTACTGTCTAATGGAAGATAGCCATGGGAATGTATGTTTATTCGGCTCTCAGGGCAGTTGATAAAGGAAACATCTTCACACTTGTGTATTGGCTAAAATCTGCATTCTAATAAATGGGAGGGTCTCTACTGCTTTAATTCTACTTGCATTGCCTAAGGGGATTCAGATGCTGCTTTGAATTTAATGGCTTCCATTCTTCTTAGTAAAAGGTTTCTTTTGAAATACTCCATTTCAAGAGTCTTCATTTCTTAAGTTAGGAGAGAGCCATTACCGATTGTTTCTGTTTACAGGTTTAAATGGTGGCAGGTCTGACAGATGAAGACAGCCAAATGTTCTGTTCTTGAATGGTGTACTGTGAAACATCATTTGAAGATCAAATTCAAAGTACTATTCAGTAGTATTTGATTGCCATAAGGTAGCTTTTAGGTAAAACACACATACGTAAGAGTTTTTACCAAAAACACCTTAGGCAAAATTTAGAATTTTAATGCATTTTTACTGCATTATTATTTTGCTAGCATTTTTTTTTCAAGGCAAACAAAATTTTCAAGATAAGTAACAGTTTTTGGTCAGAAGGATATAATCTGGATATAATCATCAGTTCAGAATTTAAAAGTGTTTCATTTGCTTACTCCATAAATGTTGGAGTGAATAAATAAAAGTGCATCATTCTGAAATTTCTTACTCATAAATAATGAAGACTATAATAAAGCTGCTTTGTCTTTGATCTCATTCAGTGAGTATGAGTCTTACCAATAGTTGCTGCATCCTAGAACATGATTATTTGGTGACAATAGTTCTCTGCTGGTGTTCTTTAAAAGAACACAAAGAAAGCAAATGGAATGCCTGTTTTGATTCTACCTAGTTCTAAGCAGTCTACAAGGAAATTAACCTTTAACTATGGTTGATATCCTTGCAGTTGCTACATTTTTAACAGGGTAGATTGCTACTCAACAATATTGTAGTCACCATGACTTTTCTTTGTTGACTTAGATTACCCTAGTGTCTATACACATGTTTTCTTTTTCAGGCTTATAACCTGGGTTAATAAACTCCAAGTACTATATTACTATAACAAGATATGTCCAAAATAAATAAAACATATGATAACTTTAACATGATAGTCTCATGTAACTAAAATAGCTGAATTTTTATAACATATTGATCTACAAATTATTCTAACCATATTTTACTTTAGGATGTTGTACATATGAACAAGAAATGAGCATGTAGAAACATCATCAAATTCTGAATTTTTCTTGTAAGCGATCTTGGTTAATTGAAGAAAATGTTTGTGTTTTGTGAATAAGGTTTCACACATAATATACTGCATTTTTCATTTAAAAAATTGTAATAACTGTCAGGTTCCTTTGATGGCAAAGTTGCCAAAGGATAACTTTGTAAGGCAATTAAACAAGCAGAACTCTAGCAGAGGAAAATAGGCAAGTGGCACTCTTCCAAAAAAAGAAAGAATAAGAGAGCTTACCGTGTCCTTTGTCTTCATTATCTTTTTGCTCACACAGTGGATAACAGGAAAATGGTTGCAGGCTCTCTAACGTGTGAACTGTTAATGAAAGAATTCCTTGGTGGTAACAATCATGCAAACAGCCAAAGTCAGGAAGACTATCTATGAAATGAAAAATCTTTATATAGATTGACTGTGAATAAATTATGTGGAGCTTAGTAAAACTTGCTTCTGAATAAATATCTACAAGGTGGCACTGTTTATAAACCCTGGCATATAATTTTACCCCATGGAAAATACTGTCTTTTGATATATTTACAGGCCATAGATTATTCATAAACATTCTGCATATTATGATTTTTTGGCTTACAGCAGCTACAACAAACTCAACAGTGCAATTCTTGCAAGAGCCACATCACAAAACTGATTTGCCTTAAATAACAAGGCAATTATATTTCACAAAATAAATATATTTTTAAATTTTGTTTGCCTACTTATAAGCATTTCAAATTGTATTATTTTCAAAAATTGTGTTTCAATTCAAATATTTGCCAACATTCCTAATTTTACAATGAAGAGACTTGAGAAAAGACCTGATCATTTTGTTAGTGCATTTATTATAGAACAATAATCAGAATCTTCATATTAAAATAGCAGGAATGAAACTGAAGGCATATCAGAAAAGTTTTTTAAAATCCACAAATTATGAATTGCATGGAAAGAAGAAAGTTTCAGCTTAAATAGCATGAATTTTACTAGAAAATTGTATCCTTGAAAAGAAAAAAGAACTTCTCTACATCAATAAGGATGGCATTTTTACAAATTTAAGGTAATGGGAACTAGCCAAAAATATTATGCACTCTTCAATGAGGGTAGTCATAACAACATGAATAAATATAAATGTCTTTTATGCTGGCTAATTACACCATTTTGCTAGAGTGATTTATTTATATTTCGCACATAGAAGAAGACACTGTCTGCTTTCTGCAACAAGAAAGAACACATTCTATTCATCCTACTTTCTACAACTGTAACTGTTGTTATCATGTGCATGGCTAAACCTAAATACTTCTAAATGTTTTAAGGATAGATTGACTCAAGTCTATTAAATCAAGTCAAATAAAGTCAAATCAGTTATTGTAATTCAAAAAGGCTTCTTCAAGCTCTTATAATCAATGGTATTGAAACTACTAAATACTACTTAACTACTTAATTGTATTATATCTTAAAAAAAAACTTAATTGCTTTAAAAGATATGTCCTGTTTTGAAAAAAAAATTACTAGGTCACATAATTAAAGAGTATCGTCAAATTATGTACCAGCAAAATTTAACTCTAATGTATCTTGGTTGCAGAAAATACAACTTCAGTAACAGAGTTGTCAATGTCTGGAATGCACTACCTGACAATGTGGTTTCTTTCTCAAACCACCAAAACTTTAACCTTAGACTGTCTACTGTCGACCTCACCCCATTCCTAAGAGGTCTTTAAGGGGTGTGCATAAGCGCACCAGGGTGCCTACTGTCCCTGTCCTAATATTCTCTTGTATTCATATTAATTTCATGTATTCATAATCATGTCTATACTTATATCTGTTATCTAATTCATGCTTGATGAAATAAATAAACAAATAAAAATAAATAAAATACATGAATCCTATAGACGTATGGATCCTGTGAAATGGTTATACACTATGCGTTTTGGGGTGTACTATTCTGTTGTAGGAAACACCTTCCCCCAGATTTAAATGTTCTTTATTTTTAATATTAAAAAGAGATATAATATTTCCTCAGAGGAGAAATTGAGAAAAATATTAACAAAAGCAGAAAGCAGCCCCAGTCTTCCTGCCACAGGAAAACAACTTCAAACTAAGAAACTTTAAGAGGCTGGCCTTTAGGAATGCAGATTTTGTATCTATTCAGGAAGAGTGGGCCAATCTATTAACAAACAATATGCTTCAGGCTGGTACTGATAGTATTAAAAATTTTCATTCCCTCACCCAAATTCTAAGGACAGGATATGACTTTTAAGACATAATAGGATTAACCCAGCACCATTGGAATAGTAAAAGACACAAGACTTACTACATTGTGCAACCCCCTGGAGCATCTCAATCACCAAACCCTCCATTTTATTTCCAGCATCTTTCTCCTGACTTGTAGCCGGACTGATTTGTCTTCCCAAAATTTGACAACCTAGATGGGACTCCAAGCTAACCTGACCAATGTACCTGGTCTGTAAGCCTCCACCTTTCCGACAACAGACCCTTTGTATCTGTGGTGGGTTACCCAGACCTTGGCCATTTGGAGCAAGGATAGTAAAGGGAGTTAGAGTCTTGAATTCAATGGCTGCTTGGAAAGAAGGTGAGTACCTCTAAATTTTAACTTTTAAACCCAGGAAAGTGAGGGAAATGTGTGTATGCCTATGTGTGTAAGCGAGAGGACCCTTCTCCCAATCACAGCTGGATCTTGCTCCTCTGTGCCTTTCCTATCTGCACCCAGATCTGTTTGACTGAAAGACCCTGGAAAGCAAGGGGGTTTCGCCAGAGCACAGGACCTTCTGTGGGGAGAAGGGAGGTTGTGTGAAAGTGGAACAGAAAACTGAGAAAGAAACCTGACAGGTGTGGTTGACGCATTGCAAGGACGGGAACGAGATCCGGTTCTGCGACCAGTAGATCTGAGGGTCGTGCGCCCGCAGCCAAGCCAAGCCCAACACCAAGGGGAAATGCAGGCCCAAAGCCACGTAAAATTGGATGGCCTCCTCATGCTCCCCGAAGATCAGATGCAAAGGCTGCGTGGCGGCCTTGATAGGCCCAGACAGAAGCACCCGACCATCAATCGTCTCCACACGCATTGGTGGGTCCACCAGACACAGAGGGACGTTGTATTTGGTAGCAAATGCCGCATCCCTAAAGTTCGTGGTAGCCCCGGAATCGACCAAGGCATGGGCTGGAATTCCCTGCGGACTACCCGACAAGAGAATGTGCACTGCTAAAATCATGTGCCGTGGAGGCCCCTCCACCTCGGCTTCGGCTTGTGCCACACCTAAGGACTCCCTCACATCAGGCCCCGCCCGTTTCCCACCACGTTGCTGAGGGAAGGCCGCAGGCTGCACAGCCCCCCTACCCTTTTAGGGGCAAACTACAGCCAAGTGTCCAGGATCCTCACAGTAGAAACACAACCCCCCTGCACGCTGTCTGTCCATCTCCGTGCGCAACAAGCGGGGTTTGGCGGCACCCAACTCCATGGGCTCCTCCCATGCAACTACTGTCTCTTGAGGGACCGGCACCCTACTGGTCTCCTGGGACACGCGGTGAGGCCTCCGCCTCTGCAGCCGGGCGTCTATCCGGAGGCACAAGTGGACCAAGGCATCGAACGTCGGTGGCCTGTCCACCCTCACCAGCTCATCCTGCAGGTCATCTGACAGGCCATCCTGAAAAGTGTCCATGAGGGCTGGCTCATTCCAAGCTGAGTCCTGACTAAGCAGCCAGAATTCGCTGACATAATCCTGCAAAGAGCCACGTCCCTGTTGCAAAGACTTAAGGAGTCTGGTGGCTGTTTCCTCCTTAATGGGATCCTCAAACATCAGCCTGAGATGGTTACAAAACCCCTGGAAATCATCCAGCAGAGGGCTCAGCTGAGAGAGCAACGGAGTAGCCCACCGAGCTGCTGTGCCTGAGAGCAAGCTGATAATAAATCCCACCTTTGTCCGGTCGGTGGGAAAGTCCTCCGCTCTCAAGCTGATAAACCGCTGGCATTGGCCCAAAAACGCTACAAACATCGCTTGTTTGCCGTCAAACTTGTCTGGTGTAGCCACTGGGCATTTCCTCCTTGGCTGGGGGGGGGGGGTTAGCAAGCCCCTGGAGCAGAGAGACATGACCAGCCAGCAAAGCAATCTGTTGAGCCAACTGGGCATTCTCAGCCTGGAGGTGCTCCATTGCAACTTAATGGAGTTTTGTTTGGGGCAGGAATCAATCTGTTCTGACCCCCCCCCCTCTCGTCACCAAGTCACTCCGACACAAAGACTCTTCAAGATGTTTATTTTCATACAAGTTTCACCTTGGCAGCAATCCAGCCTGCCAAGATCCAGATAGCACTCTGGGCAGCAATCCAGCTACAGCAACACCCCTTGGCAGCAATCCAGCTACCAAGCTCCAGATAACCACCTTAGCAGCAGTCCTGCCTGCCAAGGTCCAGGGAACAGATTGGCAGCAATCCAGGTAAACCCTTTGGCAGCAATCCAGCCTGCCAAAGTACGACACAGATCTGAGAGCTTCTCCAACTCCAATGATCAGTTGATTCCTGCAAAGGGCATGTCCACAAGCAGTCCCTTTATAGTCTGGAGAGGAGTCTAATTATCAGCAGCTGAGAACAATTACCTCCTGTAATTGCTCAATTGCTCCTTACACCGGGTAGCATGCCGGTAACGAGCATCTAATAGCTCACTGCTGATGTCTGACTCACTGTCCCGTGACTCCTCCCCACTGCTCCAAGGCATGACATCAGGAGCCCCCTTCCTTTGGCTTTCACCACTGCTCCATGCCTCAGGCACCTCCTAGTGGCCAACCAGCTTCTCTGCGCCCTGCTCAGAGTCGGAACCCTGTCCAGGGTCCTCCACATCCTCCTGAGCCGACTCAGAGGGACCCTCGCTGTCGGTGTCTGGTGGCAACTCCAACGGCTCCTGCTGGGCCACAACAGATTGCTGACAGCCAATCCACTCATTTGGCAATTTCTAAAGGGTGCCTCAAATTTACGACTGCCTACCATACATCGCTATCCTTCTTGGGACCTACCACTCGTCCTTCAGGCACTTACCCAGGCTCCCTTCAAACTGTTGTGGGACCCAACTCTTCTCTACATGTCGCAAAAAGTTCTGTTTCTAATGGCCATCACATCTGCCCATCGGATTTCGGAGCTAGCGGCCCTCTCCATGCAGCAAGACTTGTGCACTTTCTATTCAGACCAGGTGGTTCTCAGGGTGGATCTTGCATTCATACCCAAGGTGAACTCTACCTTTCATGGTGTGCAGGAATTGGTTCTACCCAACTCCTGCCCGCAGCCGGGTCCATTGCCTTGAACATAGCTGGCACACTCTAGATGTCCAAAGGGCCTTGAAGATATACTTACATAGAACGTCATCTTTCCGTCGTACAGAGGCCCTATTTGTTTCTTTTCAACCAGGTTCCATGGGTCTGAAGGCATCCTCTTCCTCCTTGGGGAGGTGGATCAGGGCATGCATTGCAAAGGTGTATTCCTCTCAGGTGCAGCCCATTCCAGATAACATCATGGCTCACTCAACACATAGCATGGCCGCTTCGGCCACCTGGGGCACTAGGGCACCATTACAGGAGGTGTGCAGGGCAGCAACATGATCATCTCCATCCAGTTTTATTCAACACTACAGAATTGACAGGTATGCATTGGTTGATGCGGCCTTTGGGAGGAGAGTCTTGCAGCAGGTCAGGATTGGTCTAGAGCATTCGTCCCGGACAGTTTCCCTCCCGTGATGCTGGACAAGCTATGGTATGTCCCACATATGGATGCTGTCTACACTGAGTCAGGAAAATGTAGCATTGGCTTACCTGATACACTCATTTTCTGAAGAAGTGGAGATAGCATCCAGGCCACCCTTAGGGTCTGGGCCATTATTCTGGGAGAGATCATTCTGTTCTAGCACATCTGTCTGCATGTTAGTTTGTCAAAAAAGCTGGGGATCTCAGCAGGAGGAGGCGGGACTTAAACTTTGCAGACTCAGTTCTATTGGATGGTAGATGAGTATAACCTATACAGGGATGCTGTCTCCACTTCTTCAGAAAATGCGCATATCAGGTAAGCCAACATTACATTCATCAGTAATATGAAAAGCATTTATAGAGATACATTCTGCTAATGGTACAGAATTATCTGAACTGTTAGAATGTCCTTAGTTGTATTCTTTGTAGCATTTTGATAGGTGGTGTTTTATTGTGATCACTATGGATTTTGGTCTCAATCGCATTAAAGATATAAGCTGGGTTGATAATTCCCAGTATAAGAAGTAAAATATATCTTAACAGTGGACAGTAGTTGACTGACTGGATTGACTGGGCTCAAAAACTAAGTAAGGTTGGGCATTATTAGGACTTGGATTGAAAATCTCTATGGGTTATCAGAACTGTAGTTTATACTGGAGAGTTTTTTTAAAAAATCCCAGGGAAATATCCCAGGCAAATTTTTTATTTATTGCTGCTAAAAATAATCTAAGATTAAATTCATGAAATCACCAGCATTACTCCAACTTTTGAGTCCTGTTTGTATATAGCAGGGCTGTCAGATCCCTAAAACGGATACTGCCATTCAATTGGGAGAAGGGAGGGCCTAGCAGTGCCTGTGACAACTGATATTTTACAACCTGGCACAGAAGCGCCCTGAGATCTCCTCATCTTTTGGGGAAAGTTTATGATGGCCATGTGGGATGGTTCACTTTAATGTCTAATGGAAGATAGCCATGGGAATGTATGCTCATCTCTACTGCTTTAATTCTACTTGCCTTGCCTAAGGAGATTCAGACGTTGCTTTGAACTTATTGTTTTCACTTCTGCTTAAAAGCTTCCTTTTGAAATACTTTGTTTCAAGAGTCTTCACTTTCTTAAGTTAGAAGGAGAGGCAATCCTTACAAGGGCTGTCAACTTTGCAGCCTGTGGGCCAGATGCATCACATGCTGGCCATAGTCATGCCTGGTTTAACAAGGGGGGGGGAAGTCCCAATATGTCATGTGATGTTGCTGTGATGACACAAGTTTGACATCCCTGGTATGTAGTAATTTATTTTTAAGTCAGAGGCTCTTGGCAAAATCAGGAGGGTTAATTTGATTCTTAGTGGCCACAATATATGACTGAGTTGTATTTGACTTGGAATATTTCAGTTTTGTACAAACATGATAGATGCCCAGCTCATACATCTTCCTATGAAGTAACATAAACCAATTGAGATGCCTTCAGAAATAGTCAAGTGCAAATATTTCTATTAAAATTCATATCAATGTGACTGAGGTTTTAAAATTATGATTCAGATTTTGGGGAGTGAGAGAGAATTTCCAAAATTGGATTGATCTATCTATCCTATCTAGAGTGAAAGAGAAAGAGTATGTACTGTATATACATGCATATCAGAAATGATTTGGACTTCCGGTTCCGGCAGCTGACGACGACGGGCAAGTCCTTTGCCCGCTCCGGCTCCCCGGTGGGCTTCCCCACTTCTTGGGGGGCACAGGACGCCCCGGAGAGGCGTCCTGCTGGAGGAGCAGCTTCGCGGGGGATCCCGGCATCGGCGGCGGCTGGTGGGGCCCCCCCCCGCTTCGCTCTAGGCATCGGGGAGCAGTTTCGGAGGGCGCTTCGCGTCTTCGCAACAGGCTGATCGGAGAATGAAAAAATAGAAGGAAGCAGCGGCGGTGTGGTGAGGCGCTTCCCCCCTCCATTCCCTTTCTTGACTTGAAGGACCTTTCAGCATTTTAAAACTTTAACTTTCGGATTTCTTTGGAGGCGCGGCTGGAGGGAGGGGGATTTCCCCCCCCCTTGGACAAGCGGCTTGGAACAATTCTGCTCTCAGCCCCAGGGGAAGGAGGAGGGGGGAGAGCCAACCAATGATGCCTCACCCTTGCAAAAGTGATTTTCCATTGAATCTAGCTCCATAACTTATTGATGACCTGAGGACTTTGGGAACTTTTAAAACTTTGTTATGCCTCTGAGCCCAAAGCTGGCAGGGCAAGATGGCACACTTCCATTGTCTTCATGAATTGTGAAACCTGACTCCACCTTTAAAACTCAGGCTTCCGGTCTTTGTCTCCGTGTCACCCAGAAGAATCTCTTGTGGATTGTTATTCTTTGATCTCTCTGGGGGGAAAACTTTTCTCTATTGCCAGACTGACTAGAGAAATTCTCTTCTGCTTGGATCTTCTGTCTCCTGGACTCATCTGGCTGCTCTGCCCATCTGTCCATTCTCCATACTGACTGATCTCTTTACTTTATAAACTATGTCTCCTAAAAGACCACCCCCTGGAAAACCTGGCTTTGCTACTTCTGCCCCGACATCTGCAACATCCAGTCCTGCCACACAATCAAAGATTACAGACCTGATGCAACCTAAGAGTACAGAGATGGATTTGCAACAAATGCTTCAGCAACTTATACAGGGCCAGGAAGAAATTAAGAAACAATTAAAGGAAATGAAAGAAGAAATTAAAGAGAATCAAGTCCAAATCTATAAGAACTCACAGAGACTGGACCTTGTGGAGGGTGGGGTGGCGGAGGTGAGGGGGGGGGGTAGAAGCGGTGCAGAAGGGAAACAAAGAACTTGATACCCAGCAAATGAAAACAGAATTTGAGAGAATGTCCTTTTATCTTAGATTTCAAAATGTCATAGAAGCAGATGGGGAAAATATAAGGGACATTATGACAAACATTTTGGCTGAATATATACACAAAGAAAAACAACAGATGGAATGGGAGATAGATCTGGTTTACAGAGTGAACTCAGCTTATGCTAGAACACACAATGTACCCAGGGAGGTCCATATTAAATTTCTTAGAAAAAGCACAAGAGATGAAATTCTGGGTGTACAAAGGGGGCAGGCACTGACATACCACGATAGGGAAATAACCATCTTGAAGCAGATCCCCAAGAAAATTAGGGAAAAAAGGAAAAATTATTCGCAATTGGCGAATAAATTATACCAGAAGGGGGTGTGGTTTAGATGGTTGATGCCTGAAGGTATGCTGATATTCTGGGAGGAGACAAGAATTAGAATTAACACACCCATAGAGGCACAGGCCTTTATGGAAAAAAACAAAACACACCTAGAAAAAACAGAAGATCCTACAACGGATATGCAGGACACGGGAGGTGCCAGAGCTCTGCCAGCGGGGGGAGAAGGGGCAATACCAAGAAAGCTCAGATCACAAAAATGAATAAGAAAATCTCATTGTTATAAACTGACCGAAAGTAGTAATGGAATTATATGTGGATTATATACTACAATGTATAAACTGAATGAAAATATCAATAGAATTAATATGCTGATTATATATGACTATGTATTAATGTTTTATACTCAGATGTATTCTATGAGTTTGGAGGGAGGGGGCGCCTGCCACACTTTGCAACTGCCAAAATTTGTATACCTTTCCATTTACCTTTTCCCTTATAAATGTTAAAAAAACCAATAAAATTCTTAAAAAAAAAAAAAGAAATGATTTGCTCCTGGGTTTACTACCAGTTTGCTTCGTGCACGCTTTGTGCATGCTCAGAACAATTTACAGTGAACTGTGCATGCGCGTGCACTACTAAACAACATGCTGGCAATGGCAGCGGTGACCGGGGAATCAGTTTGGGGGTGTGGCCAGCCTGGTTCGCTACCGGTTCTGTGACCCAGGCCAAAATACTATTACCAGTTCAGCCAAACTGGGCCAAACAGGGAGCAACCCACCTCTGGCACATATACACATATACATACCATGTTTTCCCGAAAATAAGACAGGGTCTTATTTTCTTTTAACCCCCAAAACATTGATTGGGTCTTATCGGGGGGAGCTTATTGTTTTGGGGTTCCTGGGTGGCTGCTCTCTTGTGAGCGAGCGCCCGAAGAGCCAGGCACAGCCTCAGGGGCAAACGGCTGTGTTGCGCTGTTGCAGCAGTGCAACATACCAGCCATGAGGTGACCACGCTCATGAGCAGCCACCCAGCAACACCCCTTTCCAGCCAGGCAGACTGCCACTCATGGATCCAGTGATATCCCAAAGGTGCTAAGCCGTGTGTGCTCTGCCCTCCCCCCAGCTCCCATGGCTTGATGCATTCGGGATACCCTTAGGTCAGTGCATGGCGCTCTGCCCGGCTGGAAAGGGAGGTTGTGCTAGTGCCTTTTCCATCCCCAGCTGGTGTGCCTCCCAACCTCACCATGCCCTGGCCCAGCTCTCCCTGCAGGGCCAGTGTGCCGCCATTGTTACAACGCTCTGCAGCGAGTCTTTCGGCAGTGGCCATTCTGGGAGTATGCTCTATGGTTGTGGGCTGGCTGAGGCAGAGTGTACTCCCAGAGCGTACAACCATAGAGCATATTCCCAGAGTGGCAACTTCTGGAAGACTCAGCATCCTACCTCCATGCTTTGGAAGCCACAGAAAGAGCCATGTGGCGGCAGGTGGAGGCAGCAGCAGAGATCCCATGGCTCTGCAGGGAGAGTTAGGCAAGGGCATCATTAGGCTGGGAGATGTGCGAGCGGGGAACGGAAAAGCTGCTCGCGCAATCCCCCTCTCCAGCAATGCAGAGCACCATTCACTGACCTAGGGGCATTCCAAAGGCACCAAGCTGTGGGAGCCGGAGGACAGCGAACAGGCACTCACATGGCTTGGTGATACCCCTAGGTCAGTGAATGGCACTGTGCCTGGCTGGAAAGGGGGGTTGCTGGGCGGATGCTTGTAAGCGTGGTCACCTCATGGCTGCTGTGTAGTGCTGCTGCAATAGCGCAACACAGCCGTTCAACCCTGAGGCTGTGCCCGGCACTTTGGGAGCACGCTCGCAAGAGAGCAACTGCCCAGCAACCCCCCTCTCCAGTTGGGCACAGCACCGCTCACCGACCTAGCGGTATCCCGAAGGTGCCAAACAACGCGAGCCTTTGCCCCCCCTTTTCCTGTGGCTTGCCACCTTCGGGATACCGCTAGGTTGGTGAGTGAAACTCTGCCTGGCTGGAGGGGGGGTTGTCCAGGGGGCTTATTTTCAGGGGAAGGCTTACATTTTTGCCCACCCAAAAAAATGTGGCATGGTTTTATTATCAGGAAATGTATTTTCGGGGAAACACGGTACATACACACACAGACACAGAATATTCAGTCTGAATTTTTTTTTACTCTGAAAATGTGTGTGCCTCACTGTTACACTTCAAGGTTAACATATTGTCAGAAATCAAGCTTTAAGAAAGGTTGTGTTGGAGAAAAGCCAATCCATCTCAGCCTTGAAGATCAAAGGAGATTGCAAGAAATGAAGCAAAGATTACAACCAAAGAATGTGTACAAACCAGAAGGACAAGAAAATCCATGGTATTAGTTTAAAGTCAGTGCAAGAGCAGAGAAGGAAACAAAAGTCTTCACTTACAGTAATCTCAAAACCCTGGATGCTTAAATAACAAAGAAAGCAAGGAACCTTTTGTACCTGTTAAGAATTTGTTCTTAAGCAACTTTTCCCATCAGCTGTTTGATCAAACAGCAAGATGATATTATCTGGATCTAAGCATTTAATTATTTATGTATTTAATATCTAAGTATTGATTTATCTATGTATTCTTTCTATGTATTGACTGTACACCGCCCCGAGTCCCTTTTGGGAGAGGGGGCGGTCTATAAATATGAATAAAAGTAAAGTAAAGGATGTTGAATATGTGTTCATTTGTTTCTTCATATTTAAAATGCAGGACAGGGCAGTGAAGTTATTTAATAGCTGACTTGAAATTGATATCTGTTGACATGGTATGCTTTATACGTTTTTAATGATTTCTAACTTGCTAAATTCACAACTAATTTGTTTGTTTTTTCTTAGCATTGCCTGAGGCTGACTCAGAAGCAGTAAACCAGGCTTTCTGCTTTCAATTATCTTAGATGATGAGTCACATCTATGAATTAATGCAAGTATCAGTTTTGGATAGAAGAAGACCAGCAGAGGGTGCTCTTGCTACCCTATGAAGGAAAGAGAATGCTGAATTGAACACTTTTGGACTGGGATGACCTATTATGAACTTTGTCAAAGATAATTACGTTTTCTCTCACACACAATGCCTATTGAACAAATTTCTTTTTTTTTTAAACAAAGTTTTATTGGTTTTCAAATATATAGGGAAGGGTAAATAGGTATACAAATTTTTTTGGCAGCTTTCATACTGCTGGTAGCAGTGACGTGCAGTCAGGTGAGGCAAGTGAGGCACAGCCTCACCACTCTCATCATGAAAAAAAAAGTAAAAGGAAAAAGCTGAGCTAGTTGCTGCCTCACCGTGGATGACTCTGCTTAACCTCACTGGTGCTCTCCCTCCCCAAGTGTAGTGACTTCCTCCCCAGGCCCCCATTCATTTCTCTCTCACACACACACAGCTGGATAAAACTATATAAAAATCTAGCCCAGCTTCACTGATTACAAGTTTGAAAAGGCAACGTGGCTCCACCTGCAATCAAACTACACTTGGGGAGGGAGAGCACAAGTGAGCACTGAGGAGACCACAGGAGGAGGCAGGAAGCCAGGCAAAGAGCCATGCTGTAGTACACACACTTCCCCCCAGCCTCTTTCTTTTGGAAGACTCGGCTTGGCTCCCCTCCGGCTTCTCTGCCACTCCTCTCACCCCAGCCTGCCAGCAGGAGGTGGTGGGTGGGCTTTATTGTGTTCCAGGCATTTCCCACCCAGACAGCAGGCTGCATTTGCAATGGTGGAGGTGTTTGGGAAAGGCAGCAGGGGAATGGGGGGGTGGGGGTGGCAGAGGAGCTGCTTTCAAGCCACTGGAAAAGATATCCAATCCAACTTTTGTGTGTGTGTGGGGGGGGTTGTTTGAGAGTGAGTGAGAGAGGGAAGGGATAGGAGAGATAGTCCAATCCAACTTCTCTCTGTGTGTGTGTGTGTCTGTGTGTGTGTGTGTATGTGTTTGAGAGAGGGGGAGGAAGGGAGAGAGGGAGGAAGGAGGGGAAGGAGAAGAAAAAGAAAAAGAAAGAAGGAGCAAAGGAGAAAAACAAATGCTGTCGCTTTAAATTGGAACTGAGCATGCCTGGCTGTGGAATTCTGGGAGTTGAAGTCCACAAGTCTAAAAATATTTGAAACCCAGCACTGTGTCAGTGCCTCACCAGTCATAAACCTCACCACACGTCACTGGCTGGTAGAGATCCCAGCACGGTACTCATTTATATAACGTACAACAAGTTTATAGAAGAAAACAGTAAACCAAATCTTACTCTATATTGTTAGTCTTGTGTTCCTACATGTTTCTCTTTGTCGTTTTCTAATATATCACTAACTGCTATTGTTCCAAATAATTTTACTTTTGAGATCTGAGCCTTTTCGATATTGCTTCTTCCTCCCTGTCGCCAGAGAGAGCCTCAGTGCCCCTCTCCTTCCCGTCTTGGATCTTACTGTCTTGTGTTTTACTGTCTCTTTCACTACTCCCACTCTGTTCCTCCTCTGAGAGTGGAAAATTCTTTTTAATGAAGGACTCCGCCTCCTGGACTGTATTGATTCTGATCCTGTTTCCCTCCCAGAAGATTAACATTCCCTCCAGAATCAGCCATTTAAACCAGATCCCTTTTTCGTATAAATCTTTTGCTAGGGAGGAAAATTTCCTCCTTCTATCTCTTATTTTTTTTCGGGAACTGTTTGAGAATGGTGATCTCTTCACCCTTATATTTCAATGGTCCCTCCCTTTGGGTCGCAAGTACCTCGTCCCTTGTGGATCTCCTGACAAACTTAACATGTATCTCCCTCGGAACATTGTGTCTTCTAGCATATGCTAAATTTATCCTATAAGCTAGATCCATATCCCACCACATTTGTTTTTTATCTCTCTTGAGATAATCTGCTAAAATTGTACTCATAATATCTTTAAGGTTTTCATTCTCTGTTTCTGGTAAGTTCTGGAATCTAAGAAAAAAGGACATTCTTTCAAATTCTACTTTCGCCTGAAAGTTTTCCATATATATGTTTCCCTTATGCATTGCTTTCACTTCTTCCCCCAGCCCCATCATTCCGTCCTCTAACACCAAAATTCATTGTGTATTTCCAGCTATATGTTCTTTAACCACTCTGAGTTCTTCTTTGATCTCAGCCCTCATTTCGTTCTGTCCCTTCATAAGTTCTTTAAACATTTCCGTGACAGATAATTCCTTAGGATCCTCCCCAGCCACTGCTTTCTGCAACATTGACGATATCTTAGACTGTTGCATCGTGGGACTTGGGGCAGCCAATGAGGGGGCTGAGTGCACTTTTCCGGTAGGGGGTTTCCTTGCCACCATTTGTTTAAGTTCAGAGGTGCAAATCCTTGCCAAGGGAAGTGGTGTCAGAGGGTTTCACAGCTACACTGGTCTCCAAAGGAAAACAATCGCAACGGCACCCAATTTGCAGTTCGAAGAGTAAAATACACCAAGAATGAATGGAGAGAAAAGTCAGCCAAAGATCAGAAGATCCTACACAGGAGGAGGTCCCAGTTTCCCTTTGGGAGAGTAAACAAATAATCCACTTTTCTTTATTCTCTCTTTGGGAGTAGCTTCAAAGGACAGACTTCATTTGCATAAAGACAAAGAAAGAGGGGCGAGCGCCATCTTGGCCCTCCCCTTCACAGGGAAAGAAGTCGCCAAAAGTTTTTTGTTTTAAAACAACAGTTCAGAGTCGTTTCCAGCAATTGTGAAAGTCATTTTCAATTAAAAGTCAAATATATCAGTCTTTTAACCTCTCTCTTCCCGAGGGTCCATTTTCAAAGCCGCTTAGTCCAACGGGGGGAATGGTAAACCCCCCCTCTAATCTCTCTTCAAGAACAGAAACACAAAAGACTCACAAAGTGACTGTTGCTTTTCTCCTAAATCCTCCAAGAGCGCCGGTCAGGATCCCCACCTTCAGTCTCCAGCTGCACTTTTCCGACTCTTCTTTTAAACTCCAGAGCCATCCGACGAGAGGGTGGGCAGTGCAAAGCTGTCTCTCGCCCCCCCTCCGCTCCCCATCTCCTAGGCGAAGCCGAAAAGCACCCCAACTGGCTGCTGCCACATGCGGGGTGCCTCGGCCAGCCACCCTTCAGCAGGACCCCCCTACAAGGGCTCGTGTGTCCCCTAAGGGACCCACCGGGGAGACGAGCGTGGACAAACACATCCGTCGTCGTCTGATCCCGGAAGTGACCTCCTTTTTCTTGCTTTTTCATAGTTGTTATACTATGATACTATGATACTTTATTGGTTTTATTTGCAGTAGAATGTATGACACCCAGGTGCCACACTTTTCACACAATGATTTGAGATATTTATAAAAAAGCTTAAACAAAAATAGCAATAGCAGGGGGCGGGGCTTGACGTTACAACGACACGACATGCAATCTTGGGTCTCCAGGATTGCTGTTGATATCTCTGTGGACCTAAACTGTTCTGAAGAAACAGTGATAGAGAAGAGCATGTCCTGCTGATCTCAGGAGCATCACAAAGCCTCTGATTGATCCAGGAGAAAGCTCTTTTTGCCAGCTACAAGAGAAGCAACCAAGGCAGAGCAAAACAGGAGCAAAGATAATTGTAAGTACAAACCTTAATTCTAGAGTAATATACTTCCCTCTGTGAAGACAAAAGGATTTAAAGATGGCGATTGAATAATAAAGGGTGTGTCGAAAGTGAAACTTAAAAGGGGCAGCATTTGTTAACTGCCTGTTAACAATGTTAAAAGACTCAAGAGTTTAACAGCAAAGAAAACAGTTTTGGCTAACAGTGGGGGAATAGGTAGACTTTTTGGACTTAATAAACTGGCCGCTGAAAAGTTTGTTTGAATATTTCGAAATGGCTTCAAAGCAAACAAAACCAAGCGCTTCTAAGAGTGCTGGCAATTCCCCAGCCCAGACACCTAGATTACAATCTTTATTACCCCCAGTAGAAACAAAAACTCTGACACTTGAAGATCTCCAAAAGGCATTAAAGGATCAAGCCGTTGTCTTGCAGGAAAGGATTTCAAATGCTTTTAGAGATGTCTCTGAAGAAATGTCTGGAATTAAGGATTTAATCCAAACCCGTAATCAACAGATTAGGGAGGACATTGTTGATGCATTTAAGGGTTTACTTGGTTATGTAACATCTCTGGATGAGAAGGTGGAAGAAATTAATCAGTCTAACATCAAGTTGGAGAATAAAGTTGAGGAGGCACAAAGTAAAATTGATAAATCAGAGGCAGAAGTTACAATGATACAATATCGAACAATGGAATTTGCTTTAAAAATAAGGGGTTTGAAAGAACAGAACCAGGAAGATTTGAGATATATTTTTGCCGAAGCTTTCGCTCAATTAACTGGTGAACCAAAGGTGGAGTGTGCCTGGCAGATCGATAAAATTTACCGTGTTAATTCATGGATTGCAGTTTCAGTTTCAGTTTATTAAATTTATAAACCGCCCCCTCTCCCCGAGGGGACTCGGGGCGGTGTACAGACAGAAATAAAATATACAGTAAACAACAAAAATACAAAACCCCAGACAAACAAATTAAACACAAAGTCTGTACAATAGTCATAAATTAACTAATGATTAAAACCAATTAAAACCAATTAAAATACCCCAGAATTTGAAAATTTAAAATACCGGCCAGGAAGGTCGGGATTAGATCATGATTGTAATTGCGATTGGGCCAGGCCAGCTAATTGGAACAGGTGGGTCTTGAGTTTCTTACGGAAGGAGCGGAGATCAGCAGTAATTCTAATATCGGGGGGGGGGGTCGTTCCAGAGGGTTGGGCCCATCACAGAGAAGGCCCTACTCCTGGGCACCACCCACCGGCATTGCTTAGCAGATGGTACCCGGAGGAGTCCCTCTCTGTGAGAGCGAATTGGTCGTAGGGATGTGTGGGGTATGATGCGATCTCGCAAATAGCTAGGTCCTGAGCCATGGAGCGCTTTAAAGGTGATAATCAACACCTTGAAACGCACTCAAAAAGCCACAGGTAGCCTGTGCAGCTCGCGCAGGAGCGGTGTTATATGGGAGTACTTAGTACTCCCCATAATTGTCTGCGCGGCTGCATTCTGGACCAGCTGCAGCCTTCGGGTGCATCTCAAGGGGAGCCCCATATAGAGAGCATTGCAGTAATCAAGGCGGGACGTCACGAGGGCATGAGTGACTGTGCGAAGGGCGTCCTGCTCCAGTAGGGGGCGCAATTGGCGCACCAGGCGAACCTGGTGGAACGCCCCCCTAGCCACGGCCATCACATGGTCATCCAGCGACAGCCGGGTATCTAGGAGGACGCCCAAATCGCGCGCCCTATCCACGGGGGGCAGTTGTTCACCCCCAATGGCCAGAGATGGAACCCACTGGCTGAAGCGGGGCGCCGGTAACCACAGCCACTCTGTCTTGGAAGGGTTGAGCTTGAGTCTGTTGTCTCCCATCCAGACCCACACGGCTTCCAGACACCGGGACATCACCTCGACGGCTTCGTTGGGGTGATTCGGGGTAGAGATGTATAACTGAGTATCATCGGCATACAGATGATACTCGACCCCGAATCCTCGAATGATCTCGCCCAGCGGTTTCATGTATGTGTTGAACAGGAGAGGTGAGAGGACCGACCCCTGCGGCACCCCACACGTGAGTGGCCTCAAGGTCGACCTCTGCTCCCCTGCCAACACACATTGCGTCCGACCGGAGAGGTAGGAGGAGAACCACCACAATACGGTGCCCCTCACCCCCATCCCCTCCAGCCGACGCAATAGGATACCATGGTCGATGGTATCGAAAGCCGCTGAGAGATCTAATAGGACTACTATGGAGGAGCAACCCCCATCCTTCGCCCTCCAGAGATCATCCACCAATGCGACCAAAGCCGTCTCCGTGCTGTGACCAGGTCGGAAACCGGACTGGCGCGGGTCTAGATAGTCAATTTCCTCCAGGTGTCGAGGGAACTGTTGCGCCACCACACTCTCAACAACCTTCGCTAAGAAGGGATGGTTGGAGACGGGACGATAATTGGCTAACTCTACTGGGTCCAGAGAAGGCTTCTTAAGGGGCCTCACCACCGCCTCTTTCAAGACGGCCGGCAAGGACCCCTTGCTCAACGAAGCGTTCACTAGTCCCTGGAGCCAGCCTCGTGTGACCTCCCAGGCTGCCAGTATAAGCCAGGAGGGACACGGGTCCAATAAACATGTGGTGGCCCGCAGTCGCCCACGTAACCTGTCCATATCCTCGGCGGCAACAGAGTCAAACTCCTCCCAGAATGGTCCCTCAAGACTCGCCTCCGACGTCTCCCCTGGATCACTAAGGAAGACCCACTCACTCCGGATCTGAGCGATTTTGTCCTGCAGATATTCCCCAAATTCCTCTGCTCTACCCTGCAGGGGGGCTTCCCGCAGCCTCTGTGAAAGGAGGGAGCGGGTCACCCGAAACAGGGCGGCAGGGCGGTTTTCTGCGGACGCAATAAGAGTGGCGTAGTATCGATGCTTAGCCACCCTTAGTGCCACAAGGTAGGTCCGTAAGTAGGCTCTTACCTGTGTTCGGTCAGATTCGGAGCGAGAGGATCTCCATCTGCTCTCTAGGTGTCTCTTGTGGCGCTTCATCACCCTTAGCTCCTCGGAGAACCAAGGGGCCAGGGTGGTTCGCTGCCACCGGATAGGCCGCATAGGTGAAACCCGGTCCAAGGCCCCGGCCGCCGCATTGTTCCATGCGGCCACCAGGTCCTCCATCCGGGAGCGTGTCAGGGCTACAGGAAGTGGCCCAAGCTCCGTCTGGAACCTATCAGGTTCCATCAGTCACCTGGGGCGGAACCATCTAGGACCTTCTGGTTCCGCCTTCCCGCGATGGGGGGTAGCACCAGGGAAGTCGAGCCGGAGAAGCGAGTGATCTGACCATGACAGGGGTGCAATAACCAAGTCCCCTATTCCCAGATCACTCTTCCACTGACCAGAGATAAAAATAAGGTCCAGCGTGTGGCCTCCCTCGTGTGTGGGTCCCTGAATTACTTGGGTCAGGTCCATGGCTGTCATGGAAGCCATGAACTCCCGAGCCGCCTCGGATGACTCGCCCGTCGACGGCAGGTTGAAGTCCCCCATAACTAATAGTTTGGGGGTTTCAACCGCCATCCCTGCAATCATCTCGAGGAGCTCTGGCAGGGCCGCTGATGCATAGCGAGGAGCCAAGTATACAATCAGCAGGCCCAACTGACTCCCTGATTGCCAGACAGAGACAACTACCAAGAGATATTGTAATTTATTTTGTCACCAGGAAAACCAAGAATGAAATACTGCAAGCAATTTATAAAAATAAGTTACAAGTGGCAGGACAGGATGTGGTAGTATTGAAGGAAATCCCCCAAAAAATGTTGAGATCCAGAAAGGATTATGCATTCTTAGTGGATGAACTTAAAAGGCGCCAGATTCAATTTAGATGGGAGGCCCCAGTCAGATTGGTGGTGAATTATCAAGGACAAAGGTATCGTCTTAATACAGTTTGGAAAGCAAGACATTTTTATAGAATGTATTAAAGGCTGGATGCCCCCCATCCCCAGGACCTAAAGGAAGAAAAGAAATAGGCGAGACCGGACAACAAGATATTCAGGTACATGGGGGAGCTGCTCAAACTCTGGATTTACCTGAGGAGACAGAAGAAATTATGGAACAAAGACAAACTCGAGCAGCTACTAAACGTAAAGAGCAAGAATTAAAAATGCAGCAAACCCAGACAATAATACTAATTACAAATGATTTACTTTCTAGGGTGAAGAAGACGAAGATATGCTCGAGAACTCTAACAGATCATAATCCTGTTTAGATGGAATTGGAATATAGAGAGGGATCTAGGAGGTCTTGGAGGTTAAATGAGAATATATTTAGATATGAGAGAAACATTATAGAATGTAAAAAACTATTGAAAGAATATTTTGCTTTTAACATGCATAAGGGGACATCGATGGAAATGGTTTGGGATGCAAGCAAAGCTTACATGAGAGGTGTCTTAATAAATCTGAATAACTTATATAGGCATAGACAGGGGGAAAACGAAGGGAATTAGAAGAAGAAATAAAAGGAACTTCCTGTGGTGACGTCATCGTGCTTGGAGTTGAGGAACAGGAGCTGTCCTGACCTCTAACTCTAACTTCTTTGTTTGGGCTCATTTTTGAGTGCTGTGGATCCTGGAGGGACCAACAGATTAAGGGGGAAACTCTGAAGATGCTGGGGTGATAAGACAAATCCTCCCAGTGGTAGGAGAAACCCACTAAACGGATGAGGATCTATCATGCCACTTCATCAGGACCGGAGCAATGGCAACCGCATAAGAAGGAAGCAGAGAGAGAAAGCAGCTGAAATCGAGATATCTGTTACTATTATTGACAACCCAAACAAGAGGAGGACAACACGAAACTGGCAGAGAGGGTGAGCTGGAAAGAAGGAGGCTCAGGGAAGGAGATCTTTCAGATTTTTGCTGAAAAGCTGTGAGAGCAGAATCGCTGAGTTGGAATTGACGCGTAAATAACTTGAACTAAATTGGCCAAAGGGAGAACGAAAACCTGGCATGGACAACAGGAGTAGGACATAGTAACTGCTGAGAAGACATGTAAAGCACCGAAGGATTGTTTAACTTGTTGACTTTTTTCTTCTTGCTTTATTGGAATGATTAGTGGGCTTCGTTACCCCCCCCCTCTATTTTCCTTGGTCGCTGGACTTGTTATATTAACTGATTGACAATAACAGAGATGCTGAAGAGAGGGTGACACCTAGTGGATCAAAATTTGAACCGAGAAATCTGATGTAAGAAAGCTAACAATGAAATAAGCTGATATATATGCATAAAGAGAAACTAATTATAGAATTGAATACCTATATAATTGATACAACTGAGAGACATCTATTGGTATAAGATAATAGTGTGATATATAACTCTAGGATATATAACAATTAAGGATCAAAAACAGAATAGTATAATACATAGGAATGTTTAGATATTAAAATGTGATATTAAGGAAGGTTAATTATTGCTAAATATTGAGATATATAATTATTGATACTATTGATATTGCCAATAACGTAGAAGTAAAGTAGAATTTATATGCAAGTGTGGATAAGGGGGATAAGAATGGCAACTTCAGGAAAGTTAGTTAAAAAAAACCACACCCAATATGATCTCGGCAACATCCCTCTCCTGAAATCAAAGATTAATTGAGAGCGCATTGGGGCTGGAGAAAGGCGGAACGATGGCAGGCACAACGGGGACCAGCACCAACAATGCAAAGTATGCAATTGATGCTCCAGATGATACAAGAGACACTGATGAAAAACCAAGAGGTGATGGCTACAAATCATGAAGAGACAAGGAGGAATCATGAAGAAATGAAAAATGAAATGGGAGAATTGAAAGGAAATATTAAAACCGGGATGACAAAATTGAAAGGATACAGAATGCCTTAGCAATCAACGAACATAAAATCCAGAACATCAAAACAAAAACAGAACAAACAGACCAGAAGATGGAAAAAAATGGAGCTGGAATATAGACAAGTTAATAAAGAACTTGAAAATGAAAGAGCTGCATTCTATTTAAGATTCCAAAACATACCGGAAGAGAAGGAGGAAAACCTGAAAGGAAAAATGAATGGAATCTTCACTGAAATTCTACAAAGAAAAGAACAAGAGTTGAGAGGGGATATCGATGAAGCTTACCGTATGCATACTAATTATGCCAGAAGACATAGGCTCCCAAGAGAAGTGCATGTAAGATTTGCCAAAAAAACAGCTAGAGATGAAGTATAGAAAAAAACCAGAGAAGGGACAATTACATACCAGGGAAAAGAGTTGATCATGCTTAAACAGATTCCACGGAGAATTCGTGAATGACATAGACAATACCAATTTTTAACAAATCAGTTAAATAAAAACAGAATAATGTACAGATGGTTGGTACCAGAAGGGGTACTGGTGTCTTGGCAAGGAAAAAGGTATAAGATAGAGAATATAGAAGAAGCGCAGGAATTCTATGAGAAATACTGCACAGGGGAAGAAGAACAAGGAAGTAAAGAGGACCTAGAAAGTAGAAGTCAAGAGGAAGAAACATCAGAAGACAAGGAAAGAAACAGGAAAGAATGGACTGAACGCACCAAAAAACGAGCGCAGATGTTTAACAAACTTAAGAAACTGAAGGTAGATATAATCTGCATACAGGAAGTGCATATTAAAAGGGAACATAAGATCTTACTGGAAAACAAAAAACTTGGGAAATTATACATAGCACTAGTAGAAAAAAAAGAGGGATAACAACCTATATAAAGGAAAAAATAAATTCCAAAGAAGTCTACTCTGATGAAGAAGGCAGGATACTAATGATTGAATACACTCAAATGCTGAAGAAAGAATTAAAACAATTTTTTAGAATAAATAAAAAAGAAGATACCTTAATTCAAAATCTTTGGGACACTATGAAAGCATACACAAGAGGCCTTACGATTGACTACATGGCGAGAAAAACTAGAAAACAAAAAGAGCAACAAGAATATATGCAAAAGGAACTTATGGAAGCCGAAGTTGAACTCCAGAAAGACCCAAAGAATAAAATTTAAAAAGAAAAAGGAGAGATAATTAAACATAAGTTCAACTTAATAAATCAAAAGGAATTAGTGCAGAAAATTAAAGCGGCAAGACAAAATTACTTTGAACAAGCCAACAAACCTGGACAATGGCTGGCATACAGACTGAAGAATGAAAAGGAAAAAAGGATGATATATCAATTAAAAGATGATGAGGGAAGAATTCAATACAAAGCGGAAGAAAAGAAGCATATTATTCATAAATACTTCACAAAACTATGTGCACAAGATAGTATGGAGGAAAACAAAATAAAACATTATTTAAACACAGAAAAGATAACACCAATCTCAAAAGAACAAAGGGAGGCGATAAACAGGCCAATAATGTTAGCCGAAGTGGAATTAGTCTTGAAAAACCAGAAAAATAATAAAACCCCAGGACCAGATGGAATACTGGTGGAGCTATACAAATATAATAAAATAATATTAGAAGAGTTAGGAGTGGAAATGTTTAATGAAGTTTTAGGAAAAGCCAATATACCTGAATCATGGACAGAAGCAATAATATCGCTGATCCCAAAAGAAGAAACCAGCCTACAAGAAATTCAAAACTACAGGCCGATTTCATTACTAAACTCTGATTATAAAAAATTTGCAGCAATTATGGCAAGAAGAATTAAACAGGTTTTAAATGAACGAATAGACCCAGACCAAAACGGATTTTTACCTCACAGACACATTAGAAATAATACGAGAATCATCCTAGAGTACTACGAGGCGCATCCAGAAAAATAAATGGTACTGGTTTTCCTTGATACACAAAAAGCATTTGACAACGTAATCTGGAAATTTATAATAACACTATTGGATGAGATGAAATTCAGAGAAAATTTTATAAAAATGATAGAAAGATTTTATAACAATCAGACAGCCAAAGTTCTGATGAATGGAGAATTAACAGAGAAGATTGAAATAAAAAAAGGAGTCAGACAGGGATGCCCCCTCTCTCCTTTGCTGTTTATATTGACTTTGGAAATTTTATTAAATGAAATTCGGAAGGACCAGGGAATAACAGGTTTAAGACTCAAAAATGAAGAATATAAGGCCCAAGCCTATGCCCATGACTTAGTATTTGTTCTAAAGGACACATTAGAATCCAGTCTAAAATCAATTCAAAAATTAGAAGAATATGGCAAAGTGGCAGGATTAAAGATCAATAAAAACAAAACAAAAATGATAACCAAGAACATGTCATAAAAGCAAGAAGAGGAACTGGAAGTAACAACCAGAATGCAAATAACTAAGAAAGTGAAATACTTGGGGATCTGGGTGTCGGCAAAATGTTCCACAATTAAAGATGATAATTATAATAAATTAGTGATACAAATAAAGAAAGATTTAGAAAATTGGAAAAATATTCAACTATCACTCATGGGACGTATAGCGACAATTAAAATGAATATTTTACCAAGAATCTTATTCTTGTTGCAAGCCACACCTATTAATCCGGGTAAAAAATTCTTTCAAGAATTAAACAAAATAACCACTAGGTTCATTTGGCAGGGACGAAAAGCGAGGATTAAACTAAAGTCAATGCAAGACAGCAAGGAGAGGGGAGGTTTAGCATTACCAAATTGGGATCTAATCTAATAATATTGAGTTAGACAAATGGAAAAAATTTTGGGGAACAAACTTAAAAATGACATTATCAGTTGCAAAGAAGGAAAACCAGTACAAAATGTTTTATAGATGGCACCTGGCACCAACAAGGTTAACTAAAATCTAAACAAATACCTCCCCAAAATGTTGGAAATGCGAATCGATACATGGAACATATTACCATTTATGGTGGACCTGTGAGGAGGCTAAAAAGTTTTGGAAAAAGATCAAAAATTGGCTGGAGGCAATAACGGGGGTTAAAATAGAATGGAAACCTGAATTTTTTTTATTAGGAATAATGTCTGCGAAATACAAAAAAGAAATCCAGTATTTAATACTACATATAATTACGGCAGCAAGGATTGCCTTTGCCCAGAAATGGAAAAACAAATTAATTCCAAGTGAAGATGAAATTATGGATTGTGCTGAAATGGACAAACTAACTAAAGAAATTCAGGGAAAAGAAGAATCAGAATTCTACCAGATATGGGATAAATGGTATAGGTGGATGGAGGAAAGAAACAAGAATCAATGAAGGAATGTAACAAAACTCAAAAATAATAGTTATGAGTAAAATAAGAAAGTTAAGAATGGTGAAACCCAAATGAAATACAACTGAATGGGAAATAATATAAGGTGAGCGCTATCAATTGATAATTGCTACTAGAAAGAACAGGAAGCTCCTGTTTGTATTGCATTGTGTAAATGTGTTGTACTTCTAAGTTTTGTGTGTGTGTATTTTACATGTTTGTTAATAAAATTGAAAAATTAAAAAAATAAAAATAAAAAAGAAGGAGCAGGCGTTAATATCTAATCCAGACGACAAGAAGATAAGAGAAGCAATTACTTTACTGCGAGGACAGTTCAAAATGTTGATGTCAGACCAAGTAGCCACAAATCTGATATACGCTGATATACACTTTTTGTAATGCAAATAAACCAGGTAGATGGCTAGCAGACGTGTTAAGGAAAAAACAAAAATATCGTACTATAGAGAAAGTAGAATACAAAGGTAAAGACGTTTATCAACAGGATATGATTAAAAAGGCCTTCTCAGAATATTATACTAGATTGTACGCTGGTGATAAAATACAAGGTTTAGATATAGATAGATATCTGGAGAAAGAGAAAATACCTATAGTTACAGATGAACAAAGGGAAAGGCTGAATCAACTTGTAACCACAGAGGAAATTCTCCAGGTAATTTAGCAATTAAAAATTGGGAAGGCCCCAGGTACAGATGGATTGACAGCGGTTTATTATAAAAAGTTACAATTAGAAATGGTAGATCCTCTTAAGGAATTATTTAATAAAATTCAAATGGAAGGAAGGGTACCACCATCTTGGAGAACAGCCTTTATTTCCCTGATCCCAAAAGAAGATCAGGACCATACTCAGCCAAAAAACTATAGGCCAATTTCATTACTTAATACCGATTATAAAATCTTTGCTAAAATATTAGCAAATAGGTTGATGTCAATTGTACAACAAACAATTCATAATGATCAATCCCGTTTTATACAGGGGAGACAAATGAAAAGTAATGTTAGACAAATTGTTAATATATTGGAATATTTGGGGAAGAACAACCAAGTCCCCGCAGCGCTTTTATTTTTAGATGCGGAGAAAGCATTTGATTGAGTGAATTGGCAATTCTTAATAAAAATAATACAAAAGATGCATTTTGGAGAGTACTTCACACCATCTATCAAGGCACTATACCAGAAACAGACAGCACAAATTATAGTTATTGGTAATTTAACAGAACCTTTCAAAATTGAAAAAGGAACAAGACAGGGGTGTCCCCTGTCTCCATTATTGTTTATCTTAACCTTGGAGGTATTGTTGAATAGAATACATGGGTCAGATGACCTACAGGGAAATAAGATCAGGCATTATGAGTATAGAGTACGAGCATTTGCGGATGACTTGGTTGTAACTTTAACCCAACTGGGGAAATCAGCTATAGATCTAATGAACATAATTAATCAATATGGTCAAGTATCTGGGTTCAAAATAAATCTAGGAAAAACAAAGATGATAGTTAAAAATATGACCACAAATCAAAAAGAAGAACTAGAAAGAGTAACAGGATGTGAGATAATAGAAAAAGTTAAATATTTAGGAGTTCACATTGCAACCTCAAATGGGAAATTATATAAGTATAATTATGAACCATTATAACATAAAATACAGTTAGAGATGAATAAATGGAAAAAATTACAATTGTCATTGTTGGGGAGGATAGCAGCAGTAAAAATGAATGTTTTGCCTAAGTTTCTCTTTCTCTTTCAAATGATACCAATACTTTAAAAAGATGCAAATTTGGAAGAATGGCAGAAAGGTATTAATAACTTTGTCTGGGCGGGGAAGAAACCAAGAGTAAAACTTAAAATAATGCAAGACATACGGGAAAGAGGAGGTTTGAAAATGCCCAATTTAAAATTATACTATGAAGCAGTAGTTTTAACAACAATTAGTGATTGGATTAATTTAACAGAGGATAGAATTCTGAAT
Source organism: Natrix helvetica (assembly GCF_964273705.1). Lineage (NCBI taxonomy): Eukaryota > Metazoa > Chordata > Lepidosauria > Squamata > Natricidae > Natrix > Natrix helvetica. Next base: position 51,372,646 of record NC_138553.1, read on the forward strand.
ATTGAGGGATATGATTTGGTATATGGTTGGCACGCCTATTTAATATATGATAAGAAGGTGGATAAGACTTTTAAAAGCCATATATTAAGGAATGCTCTATTGCGTGTCTGGAAAAAATACCAATATAGGTTAAATGATACCAATATAGGTTAAATGACATGGGTAGTACCCAGACACGCGATAGAGAATATAAGTATAGAACAAAACCAGGATGTAATTACATACAGAGAACTTCTTAATATAGAGAGAGGTGTACTACAGTTAAAGCCTCTGAATGTACTAAGAGAGGAAGGGGTAACTCAAACCTGGTTCCAGTATGGACAGTTACAAGCTAGATGGAAAAAAGATCAGACAATTGGTATCACGCAAAATGAGGATAGTCTGGTAAAACAAATTAAGGACCAGAGTCAAATGCACATAAAAAGGTTGGATAATATACTGATAGAAATAGATTCTGAAACAGAGTTAGTTAAAGACTGTGTGATAAAATGGGCACAAAATTTCAAAGAGCCAATAATGATGGAAACATGTGAAAAGATTTGGGTAAGAAATGTAAAATTTACACAAGCTCAGAATTTGTGAGAGAATTTTTATAAGATGATGTATAGATGGCATTTAGATCCCAAAAAATTATCTTGTATGTCTCCGAATTTACAACCTAAATGTTGGAGATGTGATTGTGCTGATGCTATGTATTACCATATATGGTGGACTTGCAAAAAAGTCAAAGCATTTTGGATAAAAATATGGTGGGTTATTCAAAATATACTTTAAAAAAGGATAAAGTTCACCCCCCCAGTTGTTTTTGTTAGGTGTAATTACAGATTGTACAGTTATAGAGACTAATTTGATTTTGAACTTAATGACGGCAGCAAGATTGTTGGTGGCGCAGTACTGGAAGAGGGAAGAATTGCCTACTATTGAAGAATGGACGCTAAAAGTCCTTCTAGCAGAGATGTCCAAAATTACAGCATACTTGAAGGACCACTCAGATGAGAAATACAAGTTCGAATGGAAAAGATGGATTGACTATATTCAAAACAAATATCGGACTAAAAATTTTCAATTAGCTTATGAGTGAAGGAATAAGGAATGTTACAACGTATCTAAAGTTAGCATAACAAAAGGGGAATTAAGGCACAAGAGGAGGTAGGATGTCAAATTCAGTTAGCTTATGTTAGCATATGATTGTTAAATGTTTATACCCTGTATTTAAAATAAAATTGAAGACAGAAGAAAACAAGCGGTGAATCAACCCTGGTTTAACTTTCTAATCCTATCCCGATTAAGAACGGGAACAGGTATGTGTTCTGGCTCCTCTTCTGTTTAATATATTTTTATCTGACCTGGCTGGTTACATCAGACATATTGAGTCCCATGCCCCGAAGCTGACAACTACAAAGATCCCGCTTCTTCTTTACGCTGATGATGTGGTTCTCCTTTCATTGTCAAGGCCAGGACTGAAAAGATTACTTTCTGCATTTGGGTCTTACTGTGCTGAAAACCATTTGGGTATTAACTATGATAAATCAAAAGTACTAGTGTTTACTAGAGCCCGGAAATTGTATAACTGGGATATCAGTGACAATGCTGTTAAGCAGGTTTTCCATTTTAAGTATTTAGGTATTCAATTTCAGAACACTGGTGCCTGGATTAGACATCGAACCCAGGTGCTGAACTCAGCATACTGTAGTCACCAGCAGATTTTAAGATTCTTTTATACCCAGGGTGGCCAGTTCATTCCTTCTGCCCTACATATTTACAAAGCCAAAATGTTGGCCCAAACCCTTCACGGTATTCCCATATGGATACAGGGCTTCAAGGATTGCATTGAAAGAACTCAGGCTGCTTTTCTTAGAAAACTTCTGGGTCTTCCCCCTTGTGTTGGTTTTGCCCCAATGTACCTGGAAGTGGGCATTCGATCGGTGGAATGTATGGCCTGGATTAACATCTTTAAATGGTGGTTTCGGGTGCTTTTTCTGGCAGTTCCTGGCAGCTACCTCTCCCTGGCGTTCGCGGACTCCCATATTTCTCGCTGGGAGAAAGAGCTGCTGAAGAAACTTCATGTGCTAGGTTTTACGGAGGATGTCTTGGGAAACTACGACCTCAAGGACGCCCAATTTAAGATAGTCCAACGGCTTGTGGACATTGATTTACAATATCTACAAGCCAGAGCCAACAAAACCTGCTCCCTCCTGACTCTCAACCAACTTAATAATTATGGATTGATGATGGCTTCCTATTTTTATACTCTAACCATTCCCAAGTATAGAAGAGCTTTTTCTCTAGCTCGCTTTAATGTCTTGCCCTCAGCACTTTTGGATGGTTGTTTTAAGAGGCTCCCGATTAACGAGCGGCTATGCCCTTGTGACAGAGCCGAGGTTGAAACAGTGGAGCACGTCCTTCTATTTTGTCCCATGTATAACGCAGACAGATCTAAGTTACTGTCTCTTCTATCATCCCTTCCAGACCTAATGGCTGTAATTTGTTTGTATATTGCCTTGGAGATGTCTCCTCATACATCACCTCTCAGGTTTCCAAATTTTTCTTAAGAGCTGTAACCATTAGAGGAGAATGCTGTAACCTCCTTCAGTTAAGCTTTTGGTGACTGACTGCTATGATACTATGATCAATTCTCCTATGTCTCTTTTGTAGTAGTCGTGTTTTAGTCTGTGACCGTAAATAAAATTATTATTTTTAAACTCTGGTTTAAGACGATCGTGTTATCTTTTTTACCTTAACTTTATTTGTTTTCTATGGATGGACTCTTTACAAATGCCTCTTACTTTTAAACTGGACTGGTCTTTTTTTTTCCTTCTTCCTCTATACTTTCTCCATTTTTGGTGTTTGTGGATTAAAAGCTTCTTCTCTCGTAAGACTGGGACACAGCGTAATTTTTGCAGGTCTCTCTCTCTCTCTCTCTCTCTCTCTCTCTCTCTCTCTCTCTCTCTCTCTCTCTCTCTCTCTCTCTCTCTCACACACACACACACACACACACACACACACACACACACACAGAAGCAGAAACAGATGGAAAAGAGGTAACACTGCCATCTAGTGGCTAGAGGCTTAGCAATATCTGATAAAGCTATAAGCTTTGTTTACTAAAAGACTCCATGGAAAACGTTTTGTTGATACAGGTATTCCTTTGAAGGAAAGAGAAAGCTTTGAATTGAAAAACTCCACTGAATTTGAACCTAAAAAGTCTCAGATGTTTTGGTACGTGGTACAACATGAAGAAGAAAAGGCACTAACTTTGCAAAGAATTTTCTTAGAAATTCAAAAAGTTTTAATAATTACAGAGAGAATTGAAAAGAGATTTGAAATTATAGATCAAAATACAAAAAGTATGGGGACAGCAATGAAGTTTGAGGACAGAGCTGAAAAAATAACAGAGACATATGAAAGTGATAAGAAAATTGTTGACACTGACAGCAAAGTGAGAGTGGAGGGAAATGACAGGTGTGAAATATGGAAAGGAGGAATTGATGAACCGGATTTTCATTTCGGATGTCAGAAAATAGATGAAGAAAGGTGAGAAAATTTGGCAGAAATAATGAGAGTAATCTCAGCAAAAGCACTAATGATAATAAATTGAAGCTGATGAACAGAACAGATAAAGGGTTTTGAATTCTTATAATGAACTAGTTCTTAAGATAAGTCCACGTAAGACTTAACAAGAAAACACTTAGAATACAGACTTTACAAATGGCAAGAGATATTGGACTACACTGTCTCTGGAAGGATACAGAATTTTAGTTAAATGTAGTTAAATTTTGAGTGCTATGTACAACGTAATAATAGCTATAGTCAAATAAATGATTAATAATGATAAAGCTTTTATATATACTGAATTGATAATATGAAATTTTATACAATACTGTAAATGAGGATATGGAGATGATGCTGAAAAGCCTTTTTATAAAAGTTAAACAATTTTATATAGAATAGAATATAAAGATGTAATATCATTGGATGATTTCAGGGGTGATGTAATAAAATATCTGTCAGGGGAAAAACGCCCTGTAGAAATTTGAGATCAATGGATCGGGCTGATTCCCTTCCGCATATCTTTTGAGATATTAAGAAAAATAAAATAAAAGTCTTTGACAAGTATATTCTAATTAATAAACAAACTTTAATACGAAAATAATAAAAGTAAATGAAACAGAAAATAACTAATTGTTACATTTTGATAATGAAAGCTCCGTCTGCCAGCTCTGCTTGGCAGCCGGACAAAGAAGAAAGGAATTCTGGAATGTGTAACGCATGCGCAATAAATCACTTTCAGATAACATTTTGTTTTATGACCTGCGCAATAAAGCTTTCTTAGTTTAACTCTTGAATGTCAGTTCAGGCCTTGCAAACTTTTTAACATCGTGACAATATCATAATATAAATTTACTTTAAATTTAATATGCTTTAAGTTGAAAGGATGTAATAATAGCTAGGCTTAATGGATGTTTAATAAGTATAACAATTTGTATACATGTATATTAGATTGATGATACTAATGGGGAAAAACGTAGAATTGGAAACTATTAGAGGATGTTATCAATGCTAAAATGATTGAATAACTTAGAATAGGAGGAAGCATAATAACAATGTATACAAAGATATCTTGATTGTCAATATGTGAATTTTGATAAAATTCAAGTGAGGACCACGGAAAGGACACAGAAAGACTTTGTAACTAATCGATACACTGTGTGTAATTGAAAAGGTTTTTATGTTATATGTGTTGTGTGTTTGTCTGAAAATAAAAATTTTATTTTAAAAAATAGCAATAGCACTTAGACTTATATACTGCTTTACAGTGCTTTACAGCCCTCTCTAAGTTGTTTATAGAGTCAGCTTATTGCCCCAAACAATTTGGCTTCTCATTTTACCCATCTTGGAAGGATGGAAGACTGAGTCAATCTTGAGCCTGATGAGATTTGAACTTTCAAATTACAGGCACTCAGTAGTCAACAGAAGAAGCCTGCAATACTGCACTCTAACCACTGCATCACCATGGCTCATGAATGAAATCGAGTTTGACACTTCTGGGTTAAGGCATCAGGTTAGAAATTAGGAGAGTGTGAGTTCTAGTGTCATGTTAGCACAAAGCCTAAGGCTGACTTTGCGCCAGTCACTCTCTCTCAGCCCCAAGAAGAAAATGACAAACCACTTTTGAGAAACTTTGCAGAAACTGAAAGAGCTAGTCCGGCAGTGTCTGAGAATTGGACACAATTGAAAAGAGGGGAGAGCTGACAGCAAATTGAAATGTCCCCTTCCATAAGTTTAGATAGCCCAATTCTTCCCTTTATATTTTTCTTTGTTCATCATAGTAGCAACTTGCTTCCTACCCAAGACATCCCAGACTCTTTTTGCATCACTTTCCAGAGTCAAATAAGAAGGTAGAAGTTAATTATTTTTCTTCTTAACAAAGCTACAAATTAAACCACTCTCTGATCCAAGGCTGTTTCATTTGGCCAATAATCTGACTATGTCCAACTCATTGACACTAAGAACCAAACATTTCCAAAAAAATCCCTGATACCTATTTCTACTAGAACTTAGGAACAAAAGCTCAACCCATTGTACTCACACTCTTTGCACCATTGTTCTTCATTCCTCAGGTAGAGAGTATTGAATTCACTTAGGCACTAACTAGTCACAGACAGGTTTTTCTCTTTATTTCTTTGGAGCTGGGATTTTAATGTTTTTAATACAATGTCATGGAATTATCATTGATTTGTTTATATTTTGACTTAAAGTTTTACAATGAATTGCACAGGGTCTCTTAGAAGGCAGTATATAAATTATATAATGAAGAAATAAAGAAGAAAGTAGCTTGTGGGCACTCAAAGAGTTATTTTGCTGGGATTTCACTGGCATAGACTAAACAGCCAGTGAGGCCATTTCAGTAGTTTCTAAGAAGTTGATGGAAGCAAAGAACTTTGTTTTTCAGGGATGTGGATAAAGCTGTGTCACCTTTAATATGATCATCACTGGATCCTCCAAAATGGCAGCAAAATCTATCTTTACCTTTTGTATTCCAGTTTTGGAATAAATCAAACAATTAATAGGCACATTCCTGTTTCTTCCCTCTCAGAATTCTGTTAAACTCACTCTAAATTCTCAGTATTTTACCACCTCTGTATAATACAGCTGTGCAGTGATCACCTGCTCCATGACCATGTTCTGAAATTGTCTGGGAACAAGCACTTCCCTTTCCAGATTTGGAGCACATTTTTTTATTATTCTTTGTTTTCCCAAAGAATGAACATATTTGCAATATGGTTAGATCATTTTGAGAGGTCAAAGTATTCCAAATGTCATATAATATGATACAGGGATTTTTGAATTACATTCCTTTCAAATATTATTTATTAGCTTGCATATTAAATTTTTGCTGTTCCTGAGAATGGAATAAAGTCTGCAAAAGCATCTCAAATTCCATAAAAATAAGTTCATGGGTTTTCAAAATCTTGGCTTATTTGCCATATCTACAATATTGCCAGTGGTGGGTTCCAGATGGTCATATGGCTTGACAGCGTCCATATGGATGCGTGCAGTGTGCACATGCATCTTAGCACCTCTGTGAGCCTCTGCAATGCTCCAGCTGCTCAGCGGAGTGTCGTACAGGCGCTTTAGGCACCATGTATGTGCGCAAAAGCACCAAAGACTTAAAAGACAGGTAAGGAGTGAGGGCGGGCGAGTGGGCCCTCTGGAGCACCGTACCGGAATGGTATCCAGTGCTCTGGGGAGGCTCTGGTACACCCATACCGGGGCGTATCGCCTGCAACCCACTACTGAATATTGCTTGCTCAAACCACTTCCCCAGTACTCCAAAACTGCTCTGTTCATCTGCTCTAAATCCTCATCTATTCTAACATTCTTGAAATTCTCTGATGCACTGCCGAATACCTTAACGCAGTGTTTCTGAACCTTGACAATGTGAAGATGTCTGGACTTCAACTCCAAGAATTGGTTGACTGGGGAATTCTGGAGTTGAAATTCAGAAATCTTTAATTTGCCAAGGTTCAGAAACACTGCCCTAATACATCAATGAGTAAGATGTTGGTGGGATGAGAATGGGTTGCAGTTACTGCCCCAAAATCAAAGATATGAAGATAAACACATGTCTATATTAATTACAGTGTTGTATAATGAAAAAAATAGCTAATTAATGAAACATTTGCTGAAGAGATTACAAATGGAGGAATATTAAATAAAGCAGATTATCTAACAATGACTTAAACTGTATTATAGAATCACATAGCCATGGCTAGAATGATGCAGATTATGTCTTCATTAAAGGATTTCTTTTTCTCACAATGTTGTTTTGATGAGTAGAAAATGTTATGTGCTGTTCTCTACAATTCACTATATGTGCTGGAGATGTTCCATTAAACACCAATAGAATTTTCTGTGAAGAAAATGGGCATTGGTTCTTACCTGATATGTTAGGTACTGGTGCGATTAAGCACTAGCAATGAACCCCAGGTCGAGGTTATAACAGAGCAACCCTGTAAAGTATACGCAACGTGCGATAGATAAAGCAACTACACTGAATAATGGATAGTAAAGTAACAAAATAAACTTTACTTTTTGAAGAATATAGCAAAATCCATAAACACAGCCAAAAAGTCATACACAGGAAAAACAAGTCCAATACTACCAAGATAACTTGGATACAAGTAGCAAATAACTTACACACAGTAAGTAGTAGCAACAGTAGTAACAGTTAGACAGCAGTTATCATACATCAATCAAGAGAGAGAGAGAGAGAGCAACAACATCAGCTGCAATTTAAATGCTGTAATCTACTAATTAGCTGAGCTCCTCTCTTAAAGATACATAACATGCCTTGTGCAATATATTGTCTACCCAACTTGTTGGTTACACCCTAACATTCTCCCCTTTGGGTAGATCAATATATCCACTCACAATGTAAGATGATAACCTTCACATGATGAGGTATGTTTCACTGAACTTTGTGCCTTAGTGAAGTTGTCTGCTAAATTGTCTTCAGTTGAACAATATTCCAACTTTATCAGGCCATCCTTAATGCTTTGTCGAACATTAAGATACCTCAAATCAGTATACTTCGATCTCGTCTTAATAGCTAAACTAGTCGCCATTTTTATTGCTGCCTGATTATCCTCATAAACAGTAAAAGGTTCATTGATACTTAATCCCATATCTATAAGCAACTGCTTATAATATATCAGCTCAGTACATGTCAACGACAAACATGAAAACTCAGCTTCCATTGTGGATAAGCTTATGTGTTTCTGTCGTATCGACTTCCATCCAATCAGTACACCACCTAGCATAAAGGCTATACCGGAAGTTGACTTCCTATTATCTATAGCAGCTGCAAAATTCGCATCAGCATACACAGTCAAAACTAAATCCCTATTCGGTTCTAAATATAATGCATAGTGGATAGTTTTCTTCAAATAACGCAGCACATGCTTTGCTGCTTGCCAATGCCTCTCTGAAGGACTATCATTGAATCTAGCCAGTTGGTTCACACTAAATGATATATCTGGTCTAGACCAATTACTTAGGTACATTAGGCTACCTATCAAAGATTGATAGATTCCCTTATCAAAACCAGTACCCTCAGTAACCTCAGGTTTAAACTCCAATGCCATTGGTGTCTTTGCAGTCTTACATAGCTCCATGCTATATTTCTTAAGTAAATGATTAATTTTACCAGCCTGTGACAGCTTAAAACCTTTACTGGTTCTAACCACGTCTAAGCCCAGATAATGCTTAATTTCACCCAAATTCCGGATTTTAAATTTACTCTCTAATTGTGAAACAATGTCAATAGCTTCCTGCTCAGACCTAGTAATAATAGCTATATCGTCCGTGAACAAAAGCAACAACGAGATCAAACCATTTTTCACCCGTCTAAATAAACAAGGATCAGCCAAACCTGGAATAAATCCCATAGCTTTTAGTTCATTTACTATACATCTGTTCCACTCAAAACCGGACTGTTTTAAACCATAAAGGCTCTTTTTAAGTCTCCAACAACCAGTCTGGCCATTAGAATCCACACCTGGTGGCATCATCATATAAATGGTATGCTGCAATGGAGCATGTAGATACGCTGTTTCAACATCAATATGGGTAACATTACACCGATACTTAGCAGCCCACACCAATGCTGCCCTCAACGTAGAGGCTTTCAAGCTCGGAGCAAAAACCTCATCGTAATCCCTCTCAGTTTGGGAAAACCCTTGAGCAACTAAACGAGCCTTATAAATAGCATTGCCAGCAGCATCGTTTTTAATTTTAAACACCCATCTACAGCCAATTGCACTCTCCCCTGAAGGGAGCCTAGCTTCTTCATAAACCTTCAATTCCTGTAAGGATTTCAACTCCTTCTCCATAGCTGTTTTCCACAATTTCTTTTCCTTTTCAGGATACAGCCTTAACTCTGCAAAACTAGAAGGTTCTATGCTAACTTGCAATACTACACTGGCTTGGTATCTGTCGGGTGGATGCCTGTCCCTAGTAGACCTCCTAGGCAATACAGAACTTGCAGAATCATCCTGATCCACCTCACGAGTAGATTCTACATCTACATCTTCCTCCCTTTTCAGAGTAATAGATGGACCATCCTGATTCTCTAACTGCTCATTTGGTGTATCATGATTAACCAAACGATCAACATCTATATCATCACAAACCTTGTGAAACTCTTGTTCTAGCTTCTCCCAACCAACATGTTCTGAAAATTTAGCACTAGCACTGTGCATAATTCTCCGAGTTCCAGGTTCCCAGAACCTAAACGATCTATGATTGGAATTGTACCCAACAAAAACCATCTTCCTAGCTCTGCTTTGATCCTTCCGTCTAGTCTGTGAGGGAATATGCACCCAAGCAGGGACACCAAATGTGTGTAAATAACTCAAATCAGGCTTCTTACCATGCCAAAGAGTATAAGGAATCTTACCAGTAGTTGAGTTAACTACTATGTTCAGAATATGGTTTGCACACATTATAGCCTCACCCCAAAGCTTTTCTGACAAACCAGAATCAACCAGCATAGTTCTGGTCATTGCCTGCAATGATTGACCACGTCTTTCAATAAATGAATTATGTTCTGGCCTGTAGGGGGCAGAACGCCTATGTTCTATACCAGCATTCTCCAACATTGATGTAAACCTATGATTAGTGAATTCAGACCCATTATCAGTGACTAGGCAAAGTACTTTTTTATCCATCTTACGTTCAACAAACTTTAACCATTTAGTAAAATGTTGGAAAGTTTCTGCCTTTGATTTCATTACATAACAGAAACCATACCTAGAATAATGGTCCATAATGCTGAGTATATAGCAGGCACCTCCTAAGCTAGGTTTCTTAGGGCCAATTAGGTCTGCAAACACTACATCCAGTGGTTTAGATGTCTTAAATCCTTGAAACCGGTTTGCAGGGGTAACCTTACTTTTAGCCTGGTTACAGGCATTACAGTTAAGATATTTTGAACAAGGTTTCAAATTGATTCCATTAGATAGAATAACAGTTTGACGTACCATTTTAAAATTTACATGGCCTAAACGTCTATGAAGTAGATGTATACAGTTATCATGGGGCTGTTTATTCTTATAACCAGGTTCAGAACTCGCAATATTTAAAGAGTTCTCATGTAGAATAAATAAATTATTCTCCAAATTGGCAATAACACTATTACCTTCCTTTTCAATAATGCATCTATCATTCTTAAATGTTACTGTAAACCCACATTTCACAAGGTCTTTTACAGATAATAGGTTAAATTTCATTTTAGGTACATATAACATTTCCAATTTTTCATTAATACATGGACAATAAGCTGTACCTTCACCTGAAGCCTTAATTTTCCAACCATTTGCTAAGGAAATGTACTGTTTGCTAGCCTTCATAGTAACAAACCTTTCTTTAACCTTAGTTATAGAATGGGATGCGCCACTGTCAACCACCCAGAAACTATGGTTTACAGCCTTATCTACCTTAGCTACAGTTACAGTAACATTGTTGCTTTTTCTTTTACTATTAGCAACACTCCTTTTCTTGCTATTTTTACAGTTCTTAGCAATATGCCCCTTACCACCACAAGAATAACATTTCTTAACAAAATTTACAGTTGAAAACTGTGTTTCTTCTTGTGATTGATTGTCTCTGAACTGAACTCTATCCTCTCTTCGTCTGGACTCTTCAAGCAATCTCCCGGTAACCTCAGATAATGTCAGTTCATCTCGTGAAAGAACTTCCAATGAGGAAACAAAAGAGTCGTAGCTTTCATCAAGCGATGATAGAATAATATACACCTGTTGAAGCTCAGAAAAAATCAACTCTTTTTCTTGCAAATCCTGCAAAGTTTTCTTCATGAAGTCTAAATGAGCCAACATATCACCACCTTTTTGCAAACGGGCTCTAAACAGTTTCCGTGTGAGATGAATATGAGCACCCACACTGTCCCGAACATAAATTCTCCACAATGTGTTCCAACACCTAGCAGCAGACTCTTCGCCACGAATATAGACCAGTTGCTGGTCATTCAGTGTTAGTCCAATAATGCAGAGAGCTCTCTCATTGTCCCTGTTAAACTGCGCAATCTTCTTCGCATCCTCATTATCAGCAGGATCCCAATCTGTAACATCTGGTGGGTTCTGAACCACAAACCACAGTCCTTCTCTACGCAGAAGTAGGGAACACTTCAAGGACCAGGAAACATAGTTGGTTCCATCAAACCGGGTAATCATGGAGAGTGCAGCAGACTGTTCTTGTGCCATATTCACAAAAATAAACTATCCAAAAAGTGGTGCTTAAAAAAAAAAATTATGGTTAAGGCAGGGCGTCTGGGCCCATAACCAATGTTAGGTACTGGTGCGATTAAGCACTAGCAATGAACCCCAGGTCGAGGTTATAACAGAGCAACCCTGTAAAGTATACGCAACGTGCGATAGATAAAGCAACCACACTGAATAATGGATAGTAAAGTAACAAAATAAACTTTACTTTTTGAAGAATATAGCAAAATCCATAAACACAGCCAAAAAGTCATACACAGGAAAAAACAAGTCCAATACTACCAAGATAACTTGGATACAAGTAGCAAATAACTTACACACAGTAAGTAGTAGCAACAGTAGTAACAGTTAGACAGCAGTTATCATACATCAATCAAGAGAGAGAGAGAGAGAGCAACAACATCAGCTGCAATTTAAATGCTGTAATCTACTAATTAGCTGAGCTCCTCTCTTAAAGATACATAACATGCCTTGTGCAATATATTGTCTACCCAACTTGTTGGTTACACCCTAACATGATACGCTCATTTTCTGGTAGAGTAGAGACAGCAGCCAGACTGGAGTAAGCTCCGTCCATTAACCAATCCGACTGAGTCTACACTTATGATGTCATCGGGCCCTTGTGGCTCCTCCCCAGTTTCAGATGAAGGAAAACTGTAGACTCAAGTGAGAATTGTGAGCAAAAAGTGAAAGTGAAAGTCCATGTTAGGGTGTGAATTAAGCAGGTGTGAATCTTGGCATCCCTTGGAGCATACTTTTGAAATAAGTGAAAATAAGCCAGAAGCATGTTCTAATAAAAACATTTTTAATATAAAAGAAAATAAAAATGCAAAACTTGCTAACTGAATTAATTACATCTTGGCAAAGCTATGTGCCTGCCTCCTGGCAAGTGAACAGAAGATCAGAAGAGAAAGTTAAGAAGGAATGTGAAGTGCATGCACACTAAATCATTTGCAGATAAGAACTGTGACCTGCACAGTAAATCTTCAGCGCAGCTAGCAAACCAATTAACGCAGTGACACCCCTTCTTTTGCTAGTTGGGCTGATGTCATCAAATCATCAAATGAGGCACATCTTCTTTCGAGTGTTGATACTCGTGTTTTATTGAGCATATCAGCAATCTGATCATGTGTAGATACATATTGCAATTTAACAAAACCTTGTTTAACTAATTGCTTTGTGTTTTGATAACGAATGTCAATGTGTCGGGACCTAGAACCTGTGAAATGTGATTCAGAAATATAAATCACCGATTCATTATCTTCCATCACGGTGATTGGTCGAATCGGACGTGTCCAGATATCTGCGATCAAAGCATCAAACCATGTTAGAGAATTACATGCATCTGAAACACAACCATATTCAACTTCAGTAGATGAACAAGAAACAAAATTCTGTTTTCTCACTTGCCAGTAAACAGGACATCCATTCAGGAACATCATGTAACCTGAAGTACTTTTGCATGATTTCTTATCACTTGCCCAATCATAATCTGCATAACAGCATAATTCTGCATAATCAGTATGTGTTGGTTCTAGCAATAACTTCATGTGTTTAGTGTGTTTCAGGTATTTCAATAACTTCTTAACGCATGTCCAATGAAATTGTTTTGCCTTACCTATGTGTCGTGATAAGAGATTAACACTAAGTGCAATGTTGGGTCTGGTCCAACTACTAATGTACAACAGTGATCCAATGACTGAACGATAAAGTGTTTGATCTTCGAACTCAGGACTTGGTTCATGTGTTAAGTTGTGAAAATCTGTTTGCATGGGTGTCTTTGTTGTGTTAGCATCTTTCATGTTGCAATGATGCAGAATGTGGTCAATTTTCTCCTCTTGTAAAAGACTAAACCCCTTCTGTGTTTTGTCAATCTGAACACCTAAATAAGTGCTAATGTGACCTAAAGATTTCAATGTGAATTATCTCTGCAAACTTTTAGCAAAAATCTCACTCATTTTCTTATTTGGACCAATATAAACAATATCATTAACATAAACAAGAATTATCTCATATGCATTGCTAGATCTTTTTGTGAGCACGCATTCATCAGTTTCGGACTTAATAAAGCCCATTGAATTTAATTTGTCAGTAAGACATAAGTACCACATTAAACCTTACTGTTCCAGACCATAAAGACTTTTGTTCAGGAACCAAGTATCCCCTTCTTGCTGTCGGAATCCTGGAGGGCCTCTCACATAGCTCTCTTCATCTAGGTCAGCATGTAGATAAGCTGTGTCCACATCAAACTGGAAAACTTCTAAACCAAGAATAGTTGCAGTGGTTAAAGCAATTTTTACGCTTTCAGTTCTGACTGTTGGTGAGTAAGTGTTTGTGTAGTCCTCAGGATAACATTGAGCGAAACCCTGAGCTACAAGTCTGGCTTTGTACAATGACTCACCATTCGGTTTCTTCTTGATTCTGTAGACCCATCGAGTGCCAATGACTTTCTTGTTTGCTGGAGGTTTTGCAGGTGTAAATACATTAAGTTTCTTTAAACTGTCAATTTCATCCTGCATTGCTTCATACCATTTGTTTTGCTCTGAATCAGGAAACTGCTTGATTTGTGTGAACGTATCAGGAGGAAGTGTAACATTGCAAATCAAAGGCAAGGGTGTTTTTGTCAGTTGCCAAGAATATCATTGTGGAGGGATTCCTTTTGTGACCCTCTTGGAATGTCTCGGAACAATAGTCCATCCTTCTTCTTCATCCTCGTCCTCACATTCGTCGCTAGCATCAACATCTGCGGCTTGCGAAGACGGAACATCAGGTTGTGAAGAACTGGTAGAAGGAATATTTGCCTGTGAATCTTGGTCATGAGGCTGTGTGGCATCTGCAACATCATCTCAAGGAAAATAAACTCCAGGATCATTGGAATGAATCCTGGACCAGTCAATATCTTCCTCAAAATTAGCAGATTGAGAAATCACAATTACATGTTTAGGGTCAATAAATTTGCTCCATTTTGAATTATCATCAATACCCATAAATCTCAGTCTCTTTGCTACTGGACCTCCTTTTCTTCTTTGAGCTAAGGGAATGTTCACCATAGCGTATGAACCAAAAATATGGAGGTTCTTGAGATTAGGCTTGTAGCCATACATCATGAAGAAAGGAGTTTGATTTATTACACTGCTCCAAGTATGATTGACAATGTAATTTGCGTATTTGATAGCTTCACCCCAGTATATGTTACTGAGATTGGCATCTTCTAGGAGACAACGCATCATGGTTTGTAGAATCCCTTGTCTTCGTTCTGCGACTCCGTTATGAGCCAGTGTGTATGAAGCAGATGTCTGATGAAGAATTCCATTCTTACGCATCCAGTCCTGGAAACGCTGAGACATGAATTCTGCACCACGGTCACTTTGGATTCTGGCAATGCAAACTTGATATTGGGTAGAAACAAATGCTGCAAAGTCTCTAAAGATCTGAAATGTCTCAGATTTCTCTTTCATAGGATATACAAATCCATATCTAGAATGATTATCAACAATTGTTAGAAAATACTTTCTACCACCAATTGTTGGTGGAAAAGGACCCACTATGTCAGTGTGTACCAAATAAAAAATGTGTGTTGACAGGCGTGTAGTGTGTTTGGGAATGGCTGCTGCTTTGGATTTAGCTTTCCTGCAGACTGCACAATCCAAAAACACCTTACACCCCTTTAGATCCAAACCTTTTGCAAACTCCGCCATTTTCCTAAGAACATGGAAACTGGTGTGCCCCAATCTTCTATGCCACTTGTGGATACACCTGGAATGCAAAGGTTTACCAGTTAGTGAATTTTCAACATTAACAGTTTCATGAGGAACCTCAGGCTTGCTCTGAGCAACCTGCTTCCTCATTTTCTGTTTGTTGGCTTTAGGAGCCTTTGGAGTAGCAACAGGATCTCTCACTGGAGCAACTCTCTCTGGGCCTGTGCTCTCCTCTTTTGGAGTTTGTATACTTCCCTGTGCTTGCGGTTTAGGCTTTGGTTTTAAGTAATAAACTCCACAATTGAGCATGGTTTCAGCAACAATATCTCCATCTTTAACTATGTAACTTGCTTTCTCGAGTCTTGAACTTTAACACTCTAGACAAGTGACACTGACTAAGCAAATTACTGGTTGCTGAAGGTATGTAATAAACATCAGGGATGAATGTATCGAGCTCTTCAACATAAACAGTTCCTTTTCCCATGACCTTACAAGGGTGGTTGGAGAAGGAATACAGTTCCCATAGATCAGGTTCAGGCTCGTGCATCTCTGTGAAAAGTTCCTTTCTGTAAGTTATGTGCAAAGCTGCGCCACTGTCCAAAGTCCACAAAAGCTGCCGGTCATATCTGGATCAGGTTGTGGATCGTTGGTTAAGGCCAATGTGGCGAGTGGAGCTTGCAGATCATGCCTTGGACCATGACGACCTTGTCTTCCGCCTCCACCTCTGCCTCTGGAGTCTGTTCTTCTGGGCTGGTATGTGACCGGAGCTGGAACTCGTTGGGGACAATCCCGGGTGTCATGTCCCATACAGTTACAGATGTAGCATCTTGGCATCCTTGGAGCATAGACTCTTCCTCGGAAGGGATGTCTAGCTGGAGCTCTCGACGCTGGTGGCCCTCGTAAATGCGGTGTGGCTAATTTGATAGCTTCCTCTTCAATTAAGAGCCTGCAAACATTATCTACTGTTCGTTGAGCAATAGGCACATGGTTAATCTTTACAATGGCATCTTTCCATTCATAATTCAATGAGTTAATGATTGTGCAAGCCTTAGTGTCTAAGTCTCTTATTGCAGGAGTCCATGGCTGGGCAGGAGGATTAAACACCATACAATGGGTACCTTCTCTGCGAAGCAAAGTTGAAATCTCACTGACCCAGACTTTATAATTTTGCCCTGACATTTTCAATTTTCACTCACTAGTGAATGGAGGAGCAAAAAATGCTTGTTGAGGGATGTACATTTGAAAAGATTGCTGCTGTTGCACCTGTGGTTGCTGTAATCTAACCTTTGGTTGTTGTGTTACAGCTGGAGCTGGTGTTTGGGCAGCAAAATTAACATCGCTTGTGTGGGTGGCAGTTATCTGCCTTTGCTGCATTAAATATTGTTGTGTTCCATCTGAGAAGGCACATGCACCATCAATGGGTGCTGAAGATTGGGCCTGTGGATACACTTTTTGCCTTGCAGCCTGAATGTATGAGTAATCTGCTCTCTGTAGTAAATTATTTCCACCAGGAGATGGCGCTGCAGCCACATCTCTTGGCTGTAATATTTCTGCCTACATGGCACGGGCCATTGGAGAACAAAAGAAATCACGTGACAATTGTGACATGTGCACATCTCTCTGTTCTGATTTGCCTCACACGATATCCTCCAGGGTGTGTGTCTTAGGCTTTGGAGAAGAAGGCAAGATGGCTTTTTCAGAAATTTGAAAAACATGGGAATCTCTCTTCTCTGACTTGAGCATGGAATAAAACCTTTTTGCTTGAAACAGCTCATTTTCAAATAATTCTATTTGATTACGATAGCTTTCCATATCTTGCTCAGAGGTGTGGAGAGAATCATACATTTCTCCTTGTGTGTGGGAGTGAATTTGCTGCCCCGGCAAGAGCTTTGGCTTTGCACCCAGCGTTTCAAAATCTCTAAGATTTCGGGAGCATGCATAATCAGAAAGATACTCTACTAACCTCAGTTGTAGATTGGCATCTCCTGGAGCAGTCCCATCTTGTTGAGATCTTTCTCCCACAGCAGATTTTTCATGCAGCCTGGTTGCGTCCAGAGTTATAAATCTTTGTAAAATGTTTTTCATTTCTTAATCGGAGAGAGCAGAAATGTCTGAACGTCCTGAAGAGAAATCTTTCTGTTTCTTTTTTTTCTTCCTAGGCATTTTAAAAAGTGATCTAAATGTTCCTCAGTCGTTAAATCATCCTGTCTAATTAGCCTATTATGCTTATCTTTAAAGTAATTAACAAGGAAAAGCCATAAATCGACCATGCTCTGTTACCATCTGTTAGGGTGTGAATTCCGCCCTGAATTAAGGAGGTGTGAATCTTGGCATCCCTGTATCATACTTTTGAAATAAGCAAAAATAAACCCGAAGCATGTTCTAATAAAAACATTTTTAATATGAAAGAAAATAAAAATTCAAAACTTGCTAACTGAATTAATTACATCTAGGCAAAGCTATGTGCCTGCCCCCTGGCAAGCCAACAGAAGATCAGAAGAGAAAGTTAAGAAGGAATGTGAAGTGCATGCGCACTAAATCATTTGCAGATAAGAACTGTGACTTGTGCAGTAAATCTTCAGCGCAGCTAGCAAACCAATTAACGCAGTGACAGTCCATAGTCACTGTATCTCTCTCCTCCGCACAAGGAATTCCCTCACATGACCCATACCAGGGCAGGGCTGGCTGCTGTCTCTCCTCTACCAGAAAATGAGCATATCAGGTAAGAATCAACACCCATTTTCCTGTTATCATAGAGACAGCAGCCAGACTGGGACATACAAAAGACTGGGCTGTCCACTAGGGTGGGAAATTGTAAAAAAGGTCCGTTAGGGCACAAGCACTTGTTGTTGCACCCTGTGCCCAAAAGCCGCATCAGTCGACGTGTACTTGTCCAACTTGTAATGATGTATGAAGACTGTGGGAGTCACCCAGGTGGCCGCCTGGCAGACTTCTTCCAAGGTGGCTTGAGTGGACCAAGCCGTAGATGTTACAGCGCTGCGTATAGAGTGAGCTGTAATGTTTGCAGGGACCTGTATGGATTGAAGTTCATAAGACGGTTTAATACAAGCTCTTATCCAGCACCCCACACTAGACGATGAAGCCTTGGTACCCAAGGAGGCCTGGTGAAAGGAGATGAAGAGAGCTTCCAAATGACGGAAAAAGGTGGTGCGGTCGATGTAGATCTTGAGGGCACGACGTACGTCAAGAGTGTGTCACTTGCGCTTCCTCTCATGATGGGGAGATGGACAGAAATCAGGTAAGGTCAACTCCTGACCTCAGTGGAAACAGCTATTGACCTTCGGTATGAATGTCGGGTCCAGTCTTAAGACAACTCGGTCTGGATAGAACACGCACATGTCATGCCTGACTGAAAGAGCAGCCAAATCAGAAATAGGTCTGGCTGAGGTTACAGCCACCAAAAACAGCATTTTAAAGGACAACAGTTTCAAAGAATTGGATCTCATAGGTTCAAAGGGTGCAGAAGTCAAAGCCTCTAGGACACAAGGCAAGTCCCAAGTCGGATATCTGTATATGGCAGGGGGACACAGGTTGGACTCTCCATGGAGAAATCTCCAGATCAAAGGGTGAGAAGGCAGATGTTCGGATGCCAGGCCGTCCAGAACAGAGGCCAGAGCGGCCATCTGTCGGCGTAGCATGTTAGGGTTAAGTCCCTGATCAAGCCCCCTCTGCAGGAAGTCCAATATCTGTGGAATGGATGCCCTAAGTGGTCCAACAGTCTTGTTGGAACACCACAGAGCAAAGGTGTTATGTATCATAAGTTTTCCCTCTGGTCCGTTTCACTAGGGGGCATTGTGTTCAACGCTGATTGGCTGACTGCTTGACAGCCAGCATATATAAAGGGCTATCAAAGCCGGGCTCAGCTGTTGCCTGTTAGCTGAAACGCGTGAAATGCGAAGTGCCACGTTTGGCAACCTGTTAGCAATAAACTGTTAGCATTTGTTAAGTCCTGGCTCACCTCCGTTTGTCCACCCGTGTTCTCCCAGCTAGAACATTGACGATGAAGGTGGGATACACAGGCGGAGCCCAGGCAGAGCTGTGAAAGTCACTAACCTATGAGCTGAGTCACTGAGAGCTGAATTCCCTCAGGGAATCATTCGACGAGAGGTCGAGTAAGTCACTTGCCTACAAAGACTGCCTCTGGTTAATCGATGAAGAAAGAAATTACCTCAGAGATGGCCCCAATGAACATCCTAGCCATTTTCAATGTGACCACAGAGACTTGGGGCTCATACATTTCCCGTTTTGAGTATTTTTTAGAAGCCAATGGATTTACAGACCTAACTGAACAGCGAAAAAAGGCATGTTTTTAAAATTTATGTAGTACTGAGATGTTTAATCTGGCAGAGACCCTGGTTGCCCCACACTCCATCCATGATGTGACCTGGGACGTTTTAATGTCCAAGTTAAAAAATCATTACGCCCCAGTGCTGTCCCGCACAATGCACAGATTTGCTTTTCATAGAAGAGTTCAGCTTGAGGGAGAGTCAATAAACGACTATGTGGCTGCTTTACGAGCCGCAGCTGTTCATTGTAAATTTAAAGATTTAGATGAAGCCCTGACCGACCAGATTGTGGGGGGTGTTAGAGACCTCCGTATACAGCGCTGCCTGCTGGCCAAACCTGAACTTGACTTACAGACAGCCCTTGATGAAGCCAGGGCTGTAGATCTGTCAACAAAATCTACAGAGAAAATACAGAGATTCTCAAAGCCCCAGCCCGCAGACAAGACCACTGAGGTGCACCATGACGATGTTCTTGATGACACCGGGGCCATCGGAAACGATGAAGTACATCGCCTATGGGGTGAGCCATCCAAGGGGCGACAGGGTAAGCTATGTCCCAAACAAATTGCCCCGGGTATGGGGGTAGGCACGATAGAGCGGACTGCCATTTCAAAAACGTGTCCTGCCTCCGTTGTGGGAAAAAGGGCCACTTGGCAAGGGTTTGTAGGGCGACTGCGCCTTGCACAAGTGCCTTAGAAGGGAACTCTCCCAGCAACAGCCAGGGTTTCAGGAAACCCTCCAATGTTGGTAGGAATGCAGGGTTCAGGAAACAGGATTCCTGTTTTGCAGTCAGTGAGGACAGGGACGAGTCTGAAGTTGATCAGATCATCCATGCCCCGAGGGGGAAAATATTCCTCACCGTTAGACTGGAGGGCAAACCCTGTCAGATGGAGGTAGACACTGGCTCAGCTGTGTCTATCATATCTTGGGCAGGAATTAAGAGACTTGTGCCATACATCTCCCAAGCGAGATTATCACCGTGCCCTTTAAAGTTGAGGGATTTTCAGGGAAATCCCATTCCAGTACTGGGGAAAGTTTTCTGTAGGGTGTCATTTAAGCAGTATCATAAGAGGCTTCCTCTTATTGTAGTCAGGGGTCCCAGGCCAAGTTTGTTAGGGTTGGAATGGTTTGAAGCCCTGGGTCTAGCCATAACCGGCATAGATCAGATTCAGACCACTCCACACCTTGACATGCTGATTAAGGAGTTTCCCGAAGTTTTCGGGGAAGGATTGGGAAGAACCTATTGACCATGCCCATTGGGAAACTCCCATTGTCACACCAGTTAAGCATGATGGCTCTGTGCACATCTGCATGGACTTTAAATGTACCTTGAACCGCACATTGCAGCAGAGCGCATACCCCGTGCCAGTGGTGCAGCATTTGCTGCACTCCCTGGGGCAGGGAACCATATTTGCAAAGCTTGACCTAGCTCAAGCATATCAGCAGTTGCCTGTGGATGAGGCAACTGCTGAAGCACAGACTATAGTTACACATAGGGGTGCATTTAAGTGCAACCGCTTACAATTTGGGGTCAGCGTAGCACCTGGACTGTTTCAAAATTTGATGTAAAGGCTGCTACAAGAGATACTAGGTGTCGTTCCCTATTTTGACAACATCCTGGTATCAGCCCGTTCCCTGTCCCACCTTATGGTCCGTTTGCGAACCATACTTTGGCGTTTCCGTGGTGCTGGCTTAAAGCTTAAAATGGCCAAGTGCCAGATTGCAGTTCCCCAAGTCGAATTTTTGGGTTTTTTAGTAGACAAGAAAGGGATCCATCCGACCCCTGAGAAGGTGCGGGCGATTAGTCAGGCTCCTACACCTACAACCAAAGCCGAGCTTCAAGCCTTCCTAGGTCTACTCAATTTTTACAATATTTTCCTGCCTCACAAAACGTCTGTTGTGGAGCCCCTCCACAGATTGTTAGACTGCTCAGCGAAGTGGGTTTGGGGCAAGAAGGAGGCCACAGCTTTTGAGAATGTTAAAAGGTTTTTAACTTCTGAGAGTGTCTTGCACCAATATGACGAATCCCTCCCAGTGATTCTGACTTGTGACACGTCCCCTTATGGGGTAGGAGCACTTTTAAGCCACCATCTGCAGTCAGGCCTAGAAGCCCCTGTGGCATTTCTCTCTCGCACCCTATCCTTGCCTGAAAGAAACTATAGCCAGCTTGATCGGGAAGCTTTGGCTATAGTGGCTGGGGTGACGTGTTTTCACTCATATCTCTATGGCCGTCATTTTCACATAGTGACTGATCACAAGCCCCTGCTGGGCATCATCACTGGGGACAAACAGATGCCCCAAATTTTATCCCCCAGATTCACGAGATGGATTGTGTTCCTGGCTGCCCACAACTACACCCTGCATCACAGACCGGGGAAGCACATTTGCCATGCCGACGCCTTGAGCAGGTGCCCCTTGCCCATAGCAGTTCAAGACCCAGCGCCTGCCTCTGAGGTTTTGCTGATCGATGAGATGCAGTTACTAATCACAGCAGCTGACGTGGCCACACACACGGTGGGACAAACTACTCTCCAAGGTGCTGGCTTGGACTGAACGAGGATGGCCAGCTAAACCACTGGGCACCGAGTGGCAACCCTTTTCGACCAGGCAACACGAACTCTCATCGCAGCAGGGTTGCCTCCTATGGGGTGGCCAAGTGGTCGTTCCTGCCTCCCTACGAGAAGTGGTGCTGACAACTCTCCACGAAGGCCACCCGGGCATCGTCAGAATGAAGTCACTGGGCCGGAGCTATGCTTGGTGGCTGGGCATGGACCAGGACATTGCAAGGTGGGTCTCTGGCTGTTCTAAGTGCCAGGAGTCCCGACCTGCCTGTCCCAGAGCTCCCATCCAGAATTGGGAGCAGCCAGGGCTCCGTGGTCCAGGATTCATATGGACTTGACAGGCCCAGTAAAGGGCCAGACTTTTATTGTTATTGTTGATGCTTATTCTAAGTGGGTTGAAATTGCATTATTGTCTAGCACCACTGCACCTGCCATTATCAAGGTATTAAGGAGGGTGTTCTCGACCCATGGGTTACCTGATCTGGTTGTTTCTGACAATGGGTCCCAATTTACTGCTGCTTTGCTAGACAAATTCTTTACCAAACTTGGGGTCCGACATGCGTTTGTAGCCCCATTCAACCCAGCGGCCAATGGCCTAGCGGAACATACTGTCAGATCAGCAAAAGAAGCGCTGGCTAGGTTTGGGCCTCTCAATTGGCAGGAAGACATAGACACATACATGTTTTGGCAGCATGCCACCCCATGCTCCACAACAAACAAAAGTCCGGCTGAATTATTAATGGGTTGGCAAATCAGAACAACACTAGACAGGCTACATCCAGAGTATGTCCCATCAAAGCCTTTAGACTCACACTGTCAGCTTAAGGGGTTCCCATTAAACGCCACAGTTTGTGCCCGGAATTACGCTGGCCACCCACTTTGGGTCCAGGGAATAGTTAGAAAAATCACAGGCCCCTGCTCTTACCTGATAGAGCTAGAGGACGGCCGAGTATGGAGGCGCCATATCAATCAGCTACGGAATCGGCAAGGGGAGTCAAACATGGCAGGGGAACAACGGAATCTATCCGATGGAAACATGCAAACGCCTAGGTCCAGGTCTACCTCCCCCAAACAATCACGTAATAGAATAGAAAAACCTAGACACTTACCTGATCTTCCCCGTGAGTTTCCAGCGGTGACAGAGTCGGATGGGGCAAGGCCCGAGACCTTGGGAACCACGGCCACTAACTCCGAGGCAGAGGTCACTCTGCGAAGATCAGGGCGGGTCCGACGCCGCCCAGGGTATTTTGAAGACTACGCATGCGCGTTCTAAGTGTGAAGGAGTGTTATGTATCATAAGTTTTCTCTCTGGTCCGTTTCACTAGGGGGCGTTGTGCTCAACGCTGATTGGCTGACTGCTTGACAGCTGGCATATATAAAGGGCTGTCAAAGCTGGGCTCAGCTGTTGCCTGTTAGCTGAAACGCGCGAAATGCGAAGTGCCGCATTTGGCAACCTGTTAGCAATAAACTGTTAGCATTTGTTAAGTCCTGGCTCACCTCAGTTTGTCCACCCATGTTCTCCCAGCTAGAACAAAAGGTCCACCACATGGCATCATAAATGCAGTTAGTAGAGCTTCTGCGTGATGCCTGAATGGTAGCAATGACATCGAGGGAGATGTCATTGGCTGTTAAGGCTTGCCACTCAATTGCCATGCGGTTAACTGCAGCCACTGGGGTTCGGGATGACAAACTGACCCTTGGTGTAGAGACAGGAAAGACTGTGGGATGTGCCATGGGGTAGAGATTGACAGAGTTACTAGGTCGGCATACCAAGGCCGGCGTGGCCAATTCGATGCTAGCAGCAACAGTTCTGCCTCCTGCTCCAGCATTTGTTGAATAACCCTCTGAATGAGGGGAAGGGGAGGAAATGCATACAGGAGACCCCTGGGCCACTGGCATGTGAGAGCGTCTACTCCTTCTGCCATGGGGTCCATGAACCTCGAGTAACACCTGGGTACCTGGTTGTTGTCTGGCATTGTGAACAGGTCTAGGACTGGGAGGCCGAACCGTAGTGTCAATCGATGGAAGAGGCTCGGATGGATGGTCCACTCTGCCTGATCTATCGTTGTCTGGCTCAGCCAGTCTGCTTGGACGTTGGAGACCCCTGAGATGTGTTCTGCCCTGAGAGATGACAGGTGAGATTTCACCCACTGGCACAACAGGTTGGATTCCTGCATCAGAGACCAGGAACGAGTTCCCCCCTGTCTGTTTATGTGTGCCTTGGTCGTGGTATTGTCTGTGAGGACTAATATGTGATGGGCCTGAACTCTGTGGTGGAAGTGTCTGAGGGCAAGGTGAACCGCCCGTAATTCTAGCCAATTTATGCTGTTTTGGCTCTCTTCGAGGGACCACTGACCCTGAGCCACTAGGTCCTGCTTGTGTGCCCCCATCCTGTCAGACTTGCATCCGTCGTAAGTGTGAGATGGCACGGCTCTCTGAACAAGGTCCCTTGCAAACTCACAGGAGACTGCCACCATCTGAGAGAGTGTAATACCTGTCTGGGAAGGGGGACCCTGAGAGAAGAGCTGCTCCTGTTGGCCTTTTGATGTGGAAGCATGAACCATTGAAGGCTTCTGCTGTGAAACCTGGCCCACGGGACAATCCCAAAGCAGGATACCATCTTGCCCAAGACCTGGGAGAGAAGAAGAAGGGATGCCTTGTGTAGATGTAGCACCTTCCTGACAAGTTCCCTAAAACTAAGAATGCGGTCATTGGATAGGAACACCCTCTCCGCCATGGTGTCTATCAAGACCCCAAGGTGGAGAAGGCGAGTGCTGGGAATGAGGTGACTCTTTATGAGATTCACCCTGAACCCGTGATTCTGCAAAGTGTGAATGGGGAGGGCGAGATCTCTTTCTGCCTGAACCGGAGACCTGGACAACAAGAGGATGTTGTCCGGGTAACAGAGAATCCGAAGTGGGGATGACCTGATGTGGGCGGCTAGTGCTGCCAGTACCTTTGTGAATACCCTGGGGGTAGAGAATAGACCGAACGGAAGAACTTGTACTGGAAGTGCCTCCCCCCATAGGAGAAGCGGAGATATTTTCAGTGGTCTATGAAGATGGGGATATGAAGGTAAGCTTCGGTCAAGTCTACCAATGTGAGGAAGTTGCCTTTCCTGACCGCCTGGAGGATGGTGTGCAGAGAATGCATTTTGAACCACCGATAGACAATGTGGCGGTTCAATGTTTTTAGATCTAAAATTGCCCTCCATCCCCCAGAATTCTTTGGCACCTCAAACAGGCAGGAATAAAAACCCTGCCCTACCTTTTTTTTCCACATGTTTTTTTATTTTTAAACATAAAAGACAACATTAAAAAAATTTCATCCATTACATACAGCATGTCGTTTGGTTACAAGTGTTTTTGCATCAGTATTTTCGATTACATATACAATCACAGTTTTTCCATCCAATATAACGAAAAACCTCACTTTCATTGAACAGCATATGTTCAATTACGATTAATATTTCTTTCTTTTCAATGAGCTTAATTCTCTTACATTCTTCATTGTCTGCTTAGCAACAACGTACCTTTATGCAATCATTGTCTCATTTTAAATATTTTTACAGTATAAAAGAATTTACCAAGTGTTTATGTTTATATATCTTTCACTACTTTCAACAGGATATCTTTATGGTATGCACTTAGAGTTATATATTATATTACCAATCTTCTATCAAATGTACATTGGTTCATTTATTATCTTTATCCTTCATTTTATAACAAAAAATTCTAAATTATTCATATATATGTCAGAGTTTCGTTGTATTATTGTTAGTCTAACAAGATTATTATGTTTTGCTTTTCTCCTTCAATTAAAACATTGTATCGTTATTAGTCTATTTAACAACATTATTGTATTCTCACTTTTCTCCTTCAATTAAAACATACATAAAACATTTTTCATGCCCAGGTTCTTTTTTCCAGCCACTGATAAAACAAATCCCATATCTTATAAAATTGCTCGTCTTCTTGTTCTCTAATTTCAAATGTCAATTTGCTCATTTCAGCGCACTCCATTATTTTTCGAATAACTTCTTCCTGTTTTGGTATCATTTCGTTTTTCCAGTTTTTTGCAAATATGATTCTATGCTGTTAAAACGTTTAGAATCAAATATTTTAAGTCTTTGTTGTAAATTTCTGGTATGATTCCCAGTAAAAAGATCTCTGGTTTGAGGTCTGTGTGTTTATGTATCATTTTCTCCAACCACATGTGGATTTTAGTCCAGTATCTTTTAGCTTCAATACAAGTCCACCACATGTGGTAGTATGAACCCAGTATCTGATGACATTTCCAACACTTTTCCGATTTATTCTTGGACATTCTTGCAATTCTCGTTGGGGATAGATGCCACCTGTAAAACATCTTATACAAATTTTCTCTATATGCAGTTGACATTGTCATTTTATAATTTTGAGACCACAGTTTCTGCCATTTTTCTAAATCTATCCCATACCCAAAGTTTTCCTCCCAAGCTATCATAGTTTCTTTAACTTGTTCCTCTTGTAATTTAGTCTCTAATAAATATCCATATAGTTTTTAAATTACTTTTTCATCAGTACCAATTAAAATTTTATCTAACTCAGTTTATTTAACTCATTGTAAAGACCTATTGATTTTCTATCTTCATTATATCTAGATTGTATCTGTAAGTATGAATACCAATTCATTTCTATTCCTTCTTGTTTCAACTCTTGAATAGATTTGAGTTCACCCTCTGTATTCAATATTTCAACATATCTTACTCTCTGTTCCTTTATATATATTATTGGATATGAAAATGCTTCAATAGTTGATATCCAGGCTGGAGTTTTTAAGTAGTGTAATCTTTTAACCTTTTCCCAGTTTAATAACAAGGCCTCCCTTATATGTCTTCTAAAATAACCATGTGCTTTAGTTCCCTTATACCATAAAAAAGCATGCCATCCCAACAATAAATCATGACCCTCTACATTCAATAATCTGGATTTTTTTAGTGTTACCCACTCCTTAATCCACATCAGGTTTGCTGCTTGATAATATAACTCCCAGTCAGGTAGGCCCAGTCCTCCTCTTATTCTAGCATTTTGTAGCTATTTAAGTTTTATTCTTGCTTTTTTCCCTTGCGAAATAAACTTCAAGACTATTTTATTTAGGATTCTACTTCCTGTTTCTGTGGACGATGGACATGCTGTCCACTGCTGGCCATCCCGGTGGGCCCCCCTGATCTACGGGGGGCACAGGATGCTTTGTAGGGGCATCCTGCTGAGGGGCCAGCTTGCTGGGGGCCCCTGGAGCAGCGGCGGCTGCAGGGGGGGCTGCCAGCTTTGCCCTAAGCACTGGGAGGCTTTTGAGGGGTGTGCCTGCCATGCGCGCTTTCGTCTGGAGGAGATCGGAAGAAAACGCTCCACTTGAAGGCAACAGCAGAAATGTGGTGAGGGGGGACCCCCCCCCGGTGTCTTTCTTTTTACTTTCTTTGAACAACCAAGTAAATGAGGATTAGCAGTATCCCTAAGACTCTTTGATCTTTGTGAAGTGTTAAGATTGGAGAGGGGGGTTTGTTCTCCCCCCCTCTCGAAAAGCGGCTTTACACGATCTTTCTCTCTCTCGGAGGAGAGAGGGAGAATTGGGGGGAAAAAACCCTTTGATATTCACTTCTTTCAAGCAATGGGGTAACGACCCTTTTTAACAATTGTGGAAGAAAGAAAGTGAGCTGACCTAAAAAGCTATGAATGGAAACTTTCTAAATGACTGTTCTCTGATCCCTGGGGAAGGCTGAGCCAAAATGGTGTTTCTTCCCCCATTTCTGTTGTTGTTACAAATGAACTGTCATCTCTGAAAAACTTTTTGGGCTGGAATTATAAAACCCGGGTGAACCCTAGAGGAATCTCCTTGTACAACTCTTCCTTGGATAGGGAAAAATTGATCTTAATCAGAGGAGAGCTGTACTGAAGACCGATATCCCATACTGGACTTTGCCTGTCTCTTGGCACCCCCTGACAGCGCGCTCCTACAGACGCCATCT
Organism: Natrix helvetica; assembly: GCF_964273705.1. Classification (NCBI taxonomy): domain Eukaryota; kingdom Metazoa; phylum Chordata; class Lepidosauria; order Squamata; family Natricidae; genus Natrix; species Natrix helvetica. The sequence continues at coordinate 51,401,020 of NC_138553.1, forward strand.
TTCCTGCTTAGACCTATAACTTTTTCTGAACTTTGAAATGCCTGCAAAAAAGCCTCCACCCAAACCAGCCTCGGCTCCATCTTCTGCTGTCTCAAGCCCGGTTCCCCCGCAAATGCAATTAATTTCTTTTTTGCAACCAAAAGCTCCCGAGGGGGAACAGCAGTCTCAAGAAACGTTCCACCAAATGTTTCAGACACTCTTTAAGGGACAGGACGAAATAAAAAAGCAGCTGCTGGACTTAAAGGAAGAACTCAGACAGAATCAACAACAGACTTTACAAAATAGTCAAAAAATAAATGCTCTGGAGGAGGGTGCTGAGAGGGTGGGAGAAGAGATGAAGGCTTTACAAAAAAAATGTTGGATTTGAGAGCTACATGGAAAAAATGGAATTTGAAAGGATGTCTTTTTTTCTTAGATTTCAAAATATACCTGAAACAGAGTGAAGACATAAGAGAGACCATGATAACAATGCTAGCAGATTATATTAAAAGAGATAAACAGCAGCTAGGGTGGGATATTGACCTGATATATAGAATCAATTCAGCATATGCTAGAATACACAATGTTCCAAGGGAGGTACATGTTAAGTTTTTTAGAAAGACTACAAGAGATGAGATTCTAGGAGTTCAAAGGGGGGAACCTCTAAGATATAAGGACAAAGAAATAACAATTTTGAAACAGATACCAAAAAGAATAAGAGATAAGAGGAAGAAATTCTTCTTTTTAACTAAAAAGTTATATGAAAAAAATATCTGGTTTCGGTGGTTAATTCCAGAAGGCTTGTTGATTTTTTGGGAGGGGGGTAGAGTGAGAATTAACACAGTGGTGGAGGCAGAAGCCTTCATGGGAAAACATAAGGACCTCCTAGGTGAAACAAGAGACGGCACACAAGACATGAAGGGGGGAGGAGCCTTGGCTCAGCCAACAGACAGGGGAGAGGAGACAGCAATGAAACTTAGGTCAAAGAAATGAATTAAAAACATATCACAATTGCTAATATAATGAAATGGTTAGAAGTGACTTAAAGTATGGTTGAAGATGTCAAAGAATTGAGTAAAATAATTGCTAATATGAATGTAACAATGATATTTTGATATATATAAAATATGAAAGAGATGCAAGATTCCGGGGAAGTACCACCTTCCGTATGATGTAGCTGTCAAAAAAATTTTCCCACATTTATGTACCCTTTTCCCCAAAATATTTGAAAAAAACCAATAAAACTTTTGTTATTAAAAAAAAGACTATTTTATTTAGTTCTTCAAAAAAAGTCCTTGCCTAATCTAATTGGAATTGTCTGGAACAGATATAAAATTCTGGGTAAAATGTTCATTTTAATTGTAGAGATTCTTGCTAACACTGATAGTTGCAAATTTTGCCATTTCATCAAATCAGTCTCAATTTGTTGTTTTAATCTAATATAATTATCCTCCTTAAGAGTGCTACATCTAGTTGATAAGTAAATCCCCAGATATTTAACCTTACTTGTAATTTGAATCTGCAAAGCTTCTTCCAACTCTTTCTTTCGTCTTAATGGTATGTTCTTTGTCAAAATCTTTGTTTTGTCTTTATTTGTTTTCAAGCCTGCTACTTTTCCATACTCCTCTATTCTTTCCAACAATTTGGGTGCTGTCTCAAATGGGTCTTCAAGAATAAATACCAAATCATCTGCAAATGCTTGTAGCTTGTATTCTTCTTTTTAAATTTTCATTCTTTTATTTCTTCTTCTTCTCTAATCTTTCTATTTAAGACTTCTAATGTTAAGACAAAAAGTAACAGTGATAATGGGCAACCTTGTCTCGTACCTTTCTTTATTTCAATAGAATCTGTCAATTCTCCATTTACCATTATCTTTGCGGTTTGTTTGTGATATACCATTTGTATAGTTTGGATAAATTTCTTACCAAAATTCATCTGTTCCAATTGTGAAAACATGAATTGCCAATTCACATTGTTGAAAGCCTTCTGTGCATCAAGAAACATCAAAGCCTTTGTTTTTCAGGATGGGCCTCGTAGTTTTCCAAAGTGTTCAAAATCATTCTCATATTTAATTTGTCTCTTTGGTAAAAAACCATTTTGATCAGAGTGGATAAAGCTATTTAGATACTTCTTGAGTCTGTCTGCTAATATAGATGCGAATAACTTTTAATCTGAATTTAATAAAGATATTGGTCTATAATTCTTGGTTTGCGTTAGATCTGTCTCCTATTTGGGTAGCAATACAATATATGCTTCTGACCATGATTTAGGTATTCTGCTCTCTGATATCACTTCATTCATGATTTCTAAAAGGGGGAAAGACAAGATTTCTTCAAATGTTTTGTAGAATTCCACCAGAAATCCATCTGGACCGGGGACTTTTCCATTATTTTGTTTTTTGAGTGCTTCCGTTAGCTCCATCATTGTTATTTTACTTTCCAGCATTATTCTAGTTTCATCTGGTATCTGGGGAAGATTAGCATCCGGTAAATATTTTTTAACTCCCCCCTCTTCCATTTTCACTTGTTGATACAGCTTAGCATAGTAGTCTTGTATAATTTTCTTTTTCTCAGCATTTCCATAATGAATTTGTCCTTACTTGTCTCTTAATTGGAATATTTTCTTTGCCTCTCTCTCTTTTTTCAATTTATATGCCAACCATCTGCCTGGTTTATTTGCATTTTCAAAGTAATTCTATTTAGTGCCTCTGATTTTTTGTGCCAGTTCTTCCTTTTCCAGTAGATCTATTTTATGTTTGATTGTATCCATTTTTATTTTAACATCTTTTTTTGTGGCGATCTCTGTAACTCTTTTTCAAGTTTTTTATAGTCATTGTCTAGAGCTTTATGCTTTTGTTTTTTCTTTAGGTTTCTCTTCCTTGTATAGTCTATTATCAGGCCTCTAATAACAGCCTTCATTGTGTCCCAAAGGTTCTGCATTGATGTATCTTCTTTTCTATTTTCTTTAAAGAAAAAAGCCAAATCTTTTTCTTTCAGTATAATATTATTTAATGTCCATCTAGATCTTATCCTTTGGCCTTTCCATTTAATTGTGATTGGATTATGATCTGCCCATGTGCTTGCTTCAATCTCAATTTCTTGTACATTACAAATCAATTCTGTTGAGACCCATATCATATCAATTCTGGAAAATGATGAATGACTATTTGAATAAAAAGTATATTGTTCTTTTGTAGTATTTCTTTCTCTCCATATGTCTTTTAAATTTATTTCATCTATCATCCTAAAGAAGGATTTCGGAAGCAGTTTTCTATTTAACTGTGTTGTTTTGTGTGTTTTATAGTCCATGTTCTGGTTTACAATGCCATTAAAGTCTCCCATCATGCAAATATCAACATAGTCCAAGTCCAATTTTTTTTGTGCAGTTTTTTATAAAATTCATCTTGCTTTTCATTAGGAGCGTAAATTCCAATTAAAAGTATTTTTAAAATATTATCCATAATTTCCACCATCAAAATTCTTCCCTCTTCATCTGCATAAATTAATTTCGCTGGAATATTATCTTTAATATAGAAGATCCCTCCTCTTGTCTTGCAGTTCACCAGTGTAGTAAATGTTTTCCCAAGCTTTGGTTGTATTAGTAAGTGTTCATGTCTCTTTTGAATATGCAGTTCTTGTAGACAAATCAAGTCGCATTTTAATTTTTCTACTTTGTGAAATATTTTCTTTCTTTTAATTGCTGAGTTAAGTCCATTTATATTAATTGTAATCATTTTTTTCCTCCATGTTTATACTTTATATACAGGATTTATAGCTCTAGTTGATCTGAGTTCTCGTTCTCTGAGGATTACACCGCCCACCGGGCCTTCTTCCTTATCTATTCTGCCTATGGCTCCTTCTACTTTTTCAGTCTCAATTATAGGTGTCTCCAGTAATTGCACTAATAATTCATCTTTTCCAGTTTTCTCAGCCATTTCTCTAAAATGTTCTGCATAGAAATCTTCTGCCTTGTAAATTGTATCTATTCTGTATCTTTGTCCTTGCCATGTAAATAATAAACCTTCCGCTATGAGCCATCTTTAATTAACGCCTTTTTTGATCAGAACCTTAGTCAAGAATTGATATTCTCTTCTCTTCTCTCTCACTCTTCTCGGAATTTGTTTCAATACTACAACCTCTTTGCCTTTGTATTCTAGTTTTCTATCTCTCATTTTCTGTAATATTTGTAGTTTGATTGCTTTCTTGGTAAATCTTACATGGACTTCCCTTGGAAGAGCATTTCTCATTGCGTATCTTGTATATACTCGAAATGCTTCATCTATGCCATCCATCATCTTCTCTTGGGATATCTCTAGAACATTTGTCAATATCTCAGATATTATCTGTACTAAGTTCTCTCCTCTTTTTTCTTCTATGCTTTGAAATCTTAAAAAAAATTCAGACCTATCCATCTCCCATGCTAATATTCCACTGCTCTCCCTTTCCACATCGCTCACTCTGCTATCTAACTCCTCAACGTTCTTCTCTTCTTGTTGAACTTTTTCTTCAATTTCTTGAACTCTATTTTCATATTTCATCATCCAGTTTTGCATATCTTCCATTTTTCCTTCCATTTTAGCAACTTTTTGTTCTATTTTTTGGGTTTGCTGCTCTATGTTCTCGGTCTTCTTAACAATGGTGTCTAACTTTTCATCCTTCCAATCAGCTCCTGCTTGTAATTTCTGTATCACTTGCATAATTGAATCTAAACTTATTCCCTTCTCATTTTCTTGTTGGAGCATCAACTGTATTGATCTTTGACCTGCTGGTGAGGAGGCAGGGGTTGTTGTTGTGGAACCAACAGGTGTTGTTTTTCTACTCATCTTCTATTTTTTTTCTTTTACAATCTAGTCCAGTTAATATCACAAAAATTTAAAATTTAAACATCAACTTATGGGGTTAAAAGTTTATAGGTAAAGTAGAGGGGGAGAAAAAAAGAAAAAAAGAAAGGGGGAGAATAAAAAATAAAGCTCTTTCACTTAAAAAGAAAAGTGAGAAAGAGAAAGGGGAAAAAGGAGAGTAAAAAAGAGTAGGACAAAATAAAAAAGTAAAAAAGAGGATAGTAAAAAAAAGAATCTTCAATCCAATTTACTCATATTTAAGGCAAACCATCCATTTATGTCTAATATCTTCAAAAAGTAAGCATAAAATAAGAGAGCAACAAGGAAGAAAAAAAATCAAAAATCAATACTTCAGAGAGCCCCCCCCCCGCAAAAAATCACCATCTTCCCAGCAAGATAATATGAAAATAGTATGAGAACTGCCACCAAGCTAAAAAAATAAAGAATAGATTCAGTCTCTTTGTTATTATTTTTTTAAGATAAGAGACTTTCCAAGGTCACTCTGAGCTTTCCCTTAAAGCTTCTGTTTAGTCTAAAGTAAGTTTCCAGATACTGAAAGATTCCACAGAAAACAGCTGTTGAAACAAATGTATTTCTGCCTCTCACAATTCTGGATTTTTAAGGGAAACGACTCTGTCGAATAACAATGTTTCAAGTCCACTAGATGGCAGTGTTAGTTATATCAACTCTCAATGCTTGCTTCTTCCGTCTTAAATTTTTTTGAAACTTTTCTTATAAACCAAATAATGCCAATATAACAAGAATAGCTAAATCAGAAAAAAAAAGAAACTTCAGGGCAATTAAGATTTAAGTATGTTCAAAGCCCCCCATAAGGTCCAAAATTAAAAGCCTCAAAAAACACAATGAGCCAATCCACATTGAGTTACGATGAGAGTCCAGCCTGGCCCGAAAGTAAAAAGGGGAAAAAAAGGAGCTTTAATTGGTAAACTGATATCTGCCGCTTTTCTCTCTAGTCAGCCTTATTTTAAGTTAAGTTTCCGAATTCAGGGTGTTCTCTTTCCCATAGAAAAAAGGGTTTAAAAAACTCTCACCAACATGACATGCTTCTCTCCTGCGCTTACGTGTAGGGGCTGTCAGCAGCTTCAGCAGCCTGGTGGCTGATTCGTGATCGCTGGCAAAGGGGGCTTTTTCCGGATCACCAGAGACTTTGCGAATGTCTCTGGGACCACTGGATCTCCCCCTACCTTTCACCGTCTCTTCGGGACAGCTTAGACTCAGATTGAGTCATCCAGATGACCCGAATTAGATGGCTATTCCAGAGAAATTGGAACAGACATCTTCTCGCTGTGACATCAGCCCCGCCCTTCCTGATGGGGAGGAACCAGTTGGATGGCCCAGATCTCCAACAGGTGCTGAATGGCCTTTTCCATCAGTGCCCTCTTGCGAGGACACCGAGAGACTGGGCATGGCACAAAGTGTTCCTGGGGGATAGAGAGGAATTCTAGCATGAGACCAAATTTGACAGTTTTGAGTACCCAATTGTCTGTTGTGGTGTCCTCCCAGCGGTGGGCAAAGAATGCCAGGTGGCCTCTGATTAGAAGAGACTCCAGATAGTCATTTCCTATGTGAAAAATGATGGTTGTCTCCTCCACAGTAAGATTTCTTGGAGGGGAAATGCTGTGTGTTTCTATTGGACCTGTCCTGGTGAGATCCCAGTCTGGGAGTGTAGGATTGGTGTTATGGACGGGGGAAGGGAGGTCCCCCATCCACTGATCGAAAGAGCGACCTCCCATAGAAGGGAGCGGGCCCACTGTTCTGTTTCTTGTAGATGGATGAAAGGACCTTGCACTTGTCTTTAGATTCCATGAGGTACTGGTCTAAGAGATTACCAAATAATTGGGTGCCACTGAATGGGGAGGCTGCTAGGCGCCACTTGGTATGGACATCCGCCTGCCATGGCTTGAGCCAAAGCAGACACCTGCTGTGAATGGCTTTAGAAGCGAATCTAGCAGCATTAAGGGAAGAATCAGTCACAAATTCAACCACTGCCCTGATCTTGTTGAGATACCTATGTGATCTAGTGTCAGTAGGAGTGATGTGCTCCTGAAGCTGTTCAATCCAAACCAAGGCTGCCCTGGAGAAAAAGGAAGTTGCCGTAGAGGCCCTAACAACCCAGGCCACAGCCTGATAGTTTTTGACTAAGGTTTGATCTGACCTTTTCTCCTCAGGCTTGAGAACCTCCTCAGGGGCTCCAGAGACCACATTAGGTGAAGACAGGGCTGCAACCAGTGCGTCCACTGGGGGAGTCTCGAAGAACCTGGTGAGGTCTGGTGCAATGTTGTTGAGATGTTTGTCAAGGTTGGTCGGCTGTGGGCCCATGCCTGCAGACTCCCACTGCTTCTGGATGACATTCAGGAATATCTTGGGAACAGGGATCACCTCTTTTTCCACTGTGGGTTTGGTGAATGGGTACTGTGACCCTTAGTTGAAGCCAGTTCTGCCGGTTTATCCTGTGAAGTAGAAGCTGAAGCAGAAGATGGTAAGTTAGCAGCTTTAATGGCCTTAAGAAGAAGGGACTTAAAATGATCAGTTTTGAATAATCCGGTAAAGGCAGGTGTATCTGGGGTGACCACCTCATCATCAGACAGGTCTGAGTCCAGCAGGTTATCTTGCTCCCTGCCAATTAAGGCCTGAGAAGTAGAGGCAGAGGGATCAGGTTGCTGAGCCGCAGCAGAAGATTTATGCTTATGGCCATTGTGATGGAGCAGGTTGGGGTTGCTGTTGTAGGCCAGCAGCCATGACCTGTTTAATGGTTTCAGCAATGATGGTTGCCGTATCAGCAGGAGAGGTGTACATGGTGTGGGGCCCCCCAGAGCCATGTGTGATCGGGAGGGAAGCCTGTTCAAAGGTGCGCTCCCTATTGAGAGGGAGATCAAAGAAATTGGCTCTGTTGTCAGGTTCCATTGAAGATGAGCACTCCGAAGAAGACAATTCCCCTTCTGAATAGGCTGGGGGGTGGGGTCAGGGCCCATGGGAGGCAAGACAGATGGAGCTGGGGATGCCACTTGGTGATCCTTGGAGGGAGGGAAGGAGGGCTGGGCAGTTAGAATATGTTGTTGTTTTTGGGCCCCCTAAAATTCTTTCTCAAGGGCCTTCTACTTGCGCTCTTCTGCCCTGGTAGTCCCTTTAGAGATCTTGGGGTTTACTCCTGAGGAAGGGGCCTCTTTGGCTTGCCTCTTCCTGCTGCTCTTTGCCCCTGATAGCCCTGCCTCCTCTAATCCTGCATTCGTATCCATAGCTGGATCAGCAATTTCCCCAAACATAAATCAACACCCCAATAAGATAGGTAATGATCTCACCCGTTTGCTGGCCAGACGCTCCTGATCTGGTCAACCTGGGGTGATCCTGCATTGCTGGGCACTCCAAAAGGCTGCTGTAGAGTTTGTGCCTTTTCTAAAGCATTCAAAATGGCCAACTTTTTTTTCTCTGAGGCTTCTCTGAGCCTCAAAATGGCCACCGCTATCTTCGCGGGCTTTTTTGACCTGCAAAATGGCTGCCAATACTAAGTGTGGCCAGGCGATCTGCAGAGTGGCAACTGGACTCACCTGGAACTACTGCGCACGAAACGGCTGGTCATGCATCCCTCCGAGTGCCCAGAATCAAGGAGCGCTGCGGGGAAACAGCCGTGGAGCCGTAGCTCATGAGTTGGCCGATCTGATTGCAAGGCAGGCTTTCTGAGTGAACTCGTGGCCGCAGGCAATCAGACGGTTGAAGAGAGGCAGCCAGAGATCAGTTTCGAATTTCCCTCCAATTTGTAGAATAAAGGATTATTTAAGAAACCAATTTAAAGGAACAGCAATTTTTTTTTGAAAAATTCACCAATTAAAGATATAATTAAATAATTTGGAGGAGAGATCAATTCTCACAGCCAGTCCAGGTTGGACTGAGTCTGAAACTGGGGAGGAGCCACAAGGGCCCGAGACATCATAAGTGTAGACTCAGTCTGTACCGCCTGCAACCCACCGTTGCTAGGTAGTAACTGTGCTGTTATAATAAACTTTTCTGTATATTACTACATATCATTACATACTATCTTATTTCCATCTAAATTTGAAGACCTGTTCAGTTCAGGTCCTATAGTTTTCCATAAAGGAAAAATGATATTTAGAATAGATTAAATAGCATGTTGGAGAAATAAAAAGCAAGAGAATGTCAAATTTGATTATGAAGGTTAAAAATATGTCTATTGTAACAAATATCAGAATAGTTAAGAGTGGTCTTTTTCAACAGGCATGAAAAGCTGTGAAAGTTGGACATCACAAAAAGAACCTTTATGCATTCGGAGAAGAATCCTATGGATTGCAACAAAAATTCATCACTTTGGACCAAATAAAAACTGTTTGGTCTCTTAAAATGATTATCTACAATCAAAATTCCTATGCTTTTGTCATGTAATGCAAGTAGATGATGATTGAGAAAAAGGCTATTTGACATGGTAAGGGAAATAGAAGAGGAAGGAAACAAATATGGTGGAGAAAGTCAAAGAGATTACAGAGCTATCTACTAGGGCGTGTCTTGAACAAGTTGGGATGGAAAGCATTTGTATATGCAGTCATCAGACCAGATGCTAGGAATAACTTCCTAATTATAGCAGCTGTTAACACATTGTGACAATAAGTGGTGAAGTCTTCTTTACCTTTTCAAGCAAAGGCTTGATGACCTTACATTTCTAATACTATTTTACTTCCCTAGAAAAATATATGGGGAACAGTTATTTGAATGGAAATTAATTTAGGATTTGGTTGCTTTTTCTTGAATTTGCATATTGGGGTAAAAAGAGGATAGATAGATAGATAGATAGATAGATAGATAGATAGATAGATAGATAGATAGATAGATAGACAGACAGACAGACAGACAGACAGACAGACACACACACACACACCACTACTAATATATACTATATAGATGCTGGGATTCTCACATTTCAAATTCTTCATAATTTAATTACATAGAAAATTAATGGGGTAATTATTGTAGGAGATGACCAGGCTGAGCCCAAGAGAGGGATCAAATGCTTCATCAGTTATGAGCCCCCTCATGCCCACAAGAGATTTAAATCCAGTCCACCTTAAATTCCTTTCTACTTTTATCTCCCACTAATTTCCCTTGACTGTTACTAGTTCAGATTCTTGTAGAGTGCTCAAGTTTACAACAAATCTTTATACCCATTTGAACTGTCTGGATCTCTTGATTTTCTTTGACAATCATACTTTGATAAAAATGTAGATTAAAAGTAAGACTTTGAAATATTCAGGTTAAAAAAAGGATAACATAAATATTTGGAAAGGTGATTTATATTTAGGAGGACTCTAACATTTCCATTGCCCTCATTTTTAATCCCTGGGAAAATCCCTTGGGGGAAAAATGCCATTTCAGATGGAAATGGTGTTAGGGTTATATTTAGGTTTCTGTGAACTCAGAGAAGCAAACAAACATCACAAAGATATTTGGAGAGGATTTTGAGCCATTGGAAGCTTCAAGCCTCTTTATTTTTTTCTTTTTAGAACATATGGAAAACTCCTATTGGGATGGATATCCATTTAGGGTTAGGAGGATTCAGCTTCTTGAATTCTGGGAGAAAAATGAATCAAACAAAGAGGTTTGGAGAGGCTTGTTATCCTTAGGAAACATCTCAATTTTTTAAACTCCATTATTTTTGATTTCTGGAAAAACAAAGGAAATTTATGTTGGGTTAAAATCCATTTAGAGTTAGTCTTCCACTAATTCATAGAAAGAGAAAAATTATAGAGAGGTTCAGAGAGGTTTATTGTAGTTTGGTTTCCTTGAAGTCAAGATGCAAACTGCTTGTGGGGAATGGATACTGAGATGCTATTGGGGAATTCTGAGACTTTTACATGTATAGCAACAATCATTTTAGTTTCTTGGAAAAAGCACTGTGGCATCCCAATTTAATGGAAACTCTTGTTGGATAGTGGGATTCTTCCATTTCCTATCCCATTAATTTTTGTTTCCACAAACAATCCATAGTGAAAATCTTTTCTGATCAGAAATTTAGTTTCAGTTAGTGGTAGATTTATCTGAAATCATTGAGACAAACTAACATTATGGATAGAGTTAGATTGACTGTTTATGAAGGATACACTTGCAACATTTACATTCTTTTTTGTGGTGGTAAAGTGTATTGGGAAATTGGGTTATTCTTTTAAGATATCATGAAAAATTAGCAATATCATCAGTTTAGAAACATTATTTTTGAATTTTGGTTCTCTGATATTTCAATTTTTTCTTAGTTTCCTAGGCTTTGATTACATTGAGGAGAATAACCAACATGGCAGATATATTTTTAGAGTCTGTTTATAGTGTGACTCTTGTTTTCATTTTTTTTGCTTTGTTTTTTTTATATAAAGTTTTTTTATTTTTTTCATTTTCATAACAAATAACCACATGTATACTATTACATAACCAACGTCATATTATATTGTTAAATGTTTACATCAATTCGTCTTACCATCAACTCCCAAAAACAATTATTGGCTCTTCTGCTCTCCATACACCATATTTGTACCCTATCCATCACTTTCTTCTCCCTCTCTCCTCCTCCCTACCTCTTTTCTTCCCTCTGTCATCCTTCTCTTCTCTACTTCCCCTTCCTCTCTCCTTCTCCTCTCTCCCCTTTCCATTCCTTCTTTCTTTCCTCCTCTTCCCCCCTGTCCTCTCTCCTATCCCTCTCTTCTTCCCTTACCTCTCTCCTCTACTTTGCACTCTTCACCTTATTTACTTGGTGTATTTCAGCCTCTGAGCGAGCTCTATTTTATGTTGATGGTATTTGTAATTCCTTTTCAATATACATATTTAATTTTAACATATATCTTCTTCCTTCTTTTTTAAAAGGAAAAAAAGTATACATATATAGTAATTGTATTTTTAACCCTTCCCCCCAGCCTATTTTTGGCCGAGATGTAGACCTGGTTACGATTCTCAGCTATTCTCATCATTATATTTATGTAAGGATGCATAACTATATTATATTTATATAGTTATGCATCCTTACATGCCCTAAATTTGTAGTTCTGTCTTTAAAATCTCAATGGTTTCCCATTGTAAGTATATTTCATGTTCCCACTCCTTTTTCCCATATCTTGACTTAGCTTATCCTTAATTGTCTTTAAATAACAATCTTTACTGTTCAATGTTCATTACAATTCCACTAATCTACTATATAGAATAACAAGCAGTACACATCTCACTTTGTTCATCATCTTAGGAGTTGTATATGTGTCCATATTTCATATACTGTATTTTAATCTATACTTAATTGTCTTTTCATTGTCATATTCAATCAATTAGCAACTCGGTTTAATTATCATGCATAAAAGTGAATCACATACCTCTACTTTGCATTCTCCACATAACAGTTTCATATTTGTTCATATTCCATATATTTTAACCTTTATTTAATTATCTTTTCATTATCATATTCAATCAGTTAGCAACTCAGTTTTATTATCATTTATAGGAGTAAACCACATATCTCAGCTTTATGTTTCCCATATAACAATTTCTAATTGTCTGATTTTTTCCTAGTAAGTTTTTTGTCCCACTTCTCTATTCGTGTCTTCTCCCTTTTCTTTGTTTTGACATGTCCACCCTCTTCAATTTTCCACAAGCCACTGTCAAACCCAGTGAAATCTTTTGTATCTCCTGTGAAGGCCTTAGGCATTGACATTTCTCTTTGTTGGGGCGTAACCCCCCTCTTCAGTTTTCCCTATGCCACTGTCAAACCCAGTGAAATCTTTTGTTTGCTTTTTATTTCCTTTTGTTGGGACACATCCCCCCTTTTCAATTTTCCCTATACCACTGTCAAACACAATGAAGTTTTTGTCTGCTTTTTATTTTCCACCATTTCTACCTCTTCATTATCCCCCCCTCTTCTTCTATTCACTTATCCTCAATATCTAACTTCAAAATTCTATTTAGACTTGATTTTAATAATTTATGCATATTTTTTTATAATTTCACATAGTTCTTCAAATTCCCACCTTTCCATAATGTCCAGTTCCAAAATTACAGTTAGTTATGCAGTTCTTATTTCAGAGTTCTGGTCCACCTTAAATTTAGCTAATTCAGGTAATGTGAAGAGGAAGAGAAGCGGGAGTCATCTTGATCTTTTGTTCTCCCTTCGGCAAAAAAAAAAGCTTCGTTATTTTCCTGGTTCTTGATTTTATTATTTTTCCCTTTGTTACCTTCCACTGCTGGATGCTGGCTGGCACTCCCCCCCCCACTTTCCCAGCCAGCCACTCAGCTAAGCAGGGATGGTGGGGCTAAAGCTAGCAGGCCGCAGGGGTAGTGGTGGTGAGGGGTAAGGTAAGTGAGCGCTGACCAGCATTCCTTCCTCCTTCCTCCGCGAGTGTGGCCAGGAAGAAATCAGGGGGAGAGAACGAAGTGCGGGGGCTTCTTCCAACAGCTGAAGCCTCCACTCCTCTTCCTTCTTTGGCTGTTGGAAGAAGACTCTGCACTTTGTTTTCTTTGTTAGCTGCCTGGCTTACACTGGGGTGGTGGGGAGAAATCAGGGGAAGAGAACGAAGCACAGGGTCTTCTTCCAACACCCGAAGCCTCCGCTCCTCTTCCTTCTTTGGCTGTTGTAAGAAGTCCCTGTGCTTTGTTCTCTTTGAAAGCTACCTGGCTTACAGTGGGGTGGTGGGGAGAAATCAAAGGGAGAACGAAGCAGTGGGGGAAGGCTTTTTCAGATGAGCCCAGGCCAGAGCAGTGTAGAAGCCTGATCCAGCCTGGGCTCGTCTGAATAAGTCTCCCACCCAGCTTCCTTCTCTTTGAGAAGCAGCTTGTAAAGTCCCAGCTTTGCAAGCCGCTTGTCAAAGAGAAGGAATTAGCAGGAGAGGGCTTTTTCAGACAAGCCCAGGCCAGAGCAGTGTTGAAGCCTGGGCTCATCTGAATAAGTCCCCCCCTCTTCCTTCTCTTTGAGAAGCAGTTTGCAAAGTCCCAGCTTTGCAAGCCACTTGTCAAAGAGAAGGAAGCATGGGCTTCTTCCAACAGCCAGATCCTCCACTCCTATTCCTTTCTCGGCTATTGGAAGAAGGCCACACGCGCTTCCTTCTCTTTGACAGCTGCCTCATTTCTTTTCTTTTTTTATAACAAAGTTTTATTGGTTTTTTCAATATTTTACAAAGGAAAAAGGTAGGGGATAGGTTACAAATTTTGGCAACTGCAGTGTGCGGTAGGTGCGCCCCCCCCTCCATACTCATAGTATACATTTGCACATAGTTCATTATTAAGTAGTAACATAATAACATATAGTCAGCATGTAAGTTCAGTTAATAATTTCGATCAATTTATGTCAGGTGTATTTTCTTACTCATTTTTGTGATCTGAGCTTTCTCGATGTTGCCCCATCTCCCCCCGCCGACAGAGCTCCGGCCCCTCCCGTGTCCTGTGTATCTGGTGGAGGATCATCAGGTTTTTCTAGGAGTAGTTTGTTTTTTCCCATAAAGGCCTGTGCCTCTATGGGTGTATTAATTCTAACTCTTGTCTCCTCCCAGAATATTAGCATACCTTCAGGCATCAACCATCTAAACCACACCCCCTTCTGGTAAAAGGACATTCTCTCAAACTCTATTTTCATCTGCTGGGAGTCCAGTTCTTTGTTTCCCTTCTGCATCCCTTCCATCCTTTCCCTCATCTCAGCCGCCCCGCCCTCCAAAAGGTCCAATCTCTATGAGTTCAGTCAGTATAGAGAATGGTCAGTCAGAAAGGCAAGGCAGACAGCTGCCTCATTTCTAATGGGTTGGGGAGAAATCCATGCATTAGAGCAGGGGTGGCGAACACGCGGCTCGCGAGCCGCATGCAGCTCCCGGCCAAAATAAATGAGGCTCTTTGCCTCTTATCATTATTTAGTATACTGTGGCTTGGATCGCGCGCTCCCTTTCGGAAGCTGGGGAGGTCCTTTGCAGGCAGCTAGAACGGGCCGCCTGCAAAGGACTTCCCCAGACTTGCTTTGAGGAGCACGGGGCGACTGAGGCTAGTTGTGAAGCCCCAAAGCCCCCACCGCCACCAGAAGAACTGCTGCCACCTCCTCCTCATCCTCCTCTAACAGGCAGCACTGCCGGATTTGCCGCCCAGCGCTGGGGCTGAGATGAAGCCGCCAAAGCTCCAGCCGGCATCTCCGCGCGTGGCAGCGGCACCTCCCCTCCGCTCGGAGCAGCTGAGCTCAGTCAGCGCTGGGTTACCCCTGCCCCCTCCTCCTCCTCCGCTGTGCTTTTGAGGAGCCATGAGGCTGCAGGAGCCAGTAGGAAGGTGGGGGGGGAGCAGGGGAAAAAAAGCCTCATGGCTCCTCAAAAGCACGGAGGAGGGGGAGGGGGCAGAGGTAACCCAGCGCTGAGCTCAGGAGCAAATCTGGTGATTCTGTTGGAGGAGGAGGGGGAGGAGGAGGTAGCAGCAGTTATTCTGGTGGCAACTCGTACTCGTCGGCATCTTCAGCAGAAGCCCTGCCCACAATGAAGAAAGCAAAGATGGAGCAGATCCACGCAGATGACGTCGCTGCAACATGACTGGAGGAGGAATTCTGGGAGTTGAAGTCCACAAGTGTTAAAGCTGTCAGGTTTGAAGACCCCTGGGGTTTTTTTTCCCCTAAAGGGTTAGGGGTGCAAGGGTCTTGTAACTTGACAGCTTTAAGAGTTGCGTGCTTCAAATGCCAGAGTTTCTGAGCCAACATTTTGGTTGCTAAGCAGGAGCATTGTTAAGTGATACTGATATTATATAACACTTTGAATTAAGCGGGTACCTTGAAGAAACATAACTTTGAGTTTCAAATAATACTGATTTCGTTGTTGTCTTAGGTGACATCTGTGAAAAAAATTCGGGTGCTCAGGCATGAAAATGTGCCGCTCAAACACTATACTTTTCTGCTCACATCGAAAAAAAATTAGAGGGAACATTGCTTCTGGGTCTGTTTTGGCAGGTCACTGCGTGGTGTGGCTCTCTGACTCTCACAGTTTAAAATTTTGGCTCTTTTTGTCAAACTTGTTCGCCACCCCTGCATTAGAGGGAAGAGAAGGCCGAGCTTCTGCTAGGGACTGCCTTTCCTCCCTTTCTAACACATGGATTTCTCTGCACCCCATTGGAAACCAGACGGTGTCAAAGAGAAGGAAGTGTGCGCTGTATGGGCTTCTTCCAACAGCCGAGTCCTCCGCTCTGGCAAAGGAAGTGGTGGGCGGGGCAAGCATGGTATGGACAGGTGGTGCAAGAGAGCAAGTGAGGGGTGACTGGGTGGGTGGAGGGAGAGAGTGGGGGGCAGGCGAGGGGAGGGACCATACTGGCCTCCCGTCCCCCCAGTATGCAAATGGACGCCCAATTTCTGCCCCCAGTATGCACGTACTAGGGCATACTGGTCGAAACCCACCTCTGGTGCAATGGTTCTGAGATAACATCTGCCAGCTCCTTCAGAACTCTGGAATGTAATCTGCCAGGTCCCGGTGATTTATATTTGTTAAAGTCAGATAGGTGTTCTCTTACCATTTTCTTGCTTATTTCAATATTTATTTCTAGTTTCTCTTTTACAGTAGTTTTTGGGTAATTAATTCAATTTGATTACATAACAGAGTACAAAGTAATAATTAATAAATTGAGTAAATTTTCCTAAAATGAAACTTTATGAGCCCTTTAAATTAAAAGTCTTCAAAAGATTAAAGTAATCTAACTATTTTAATTACTCATTTTAATCTTCAGTTTTTGAAAAATTGCCTCTTAAAAGATGCGATAATTACTGGATATATGACATTGCACAGATATAACAACTGACAAAAATGTGAAGCAGAAAGACAGAAAGAATAGGAGAAAATATTTTTAAATGGAAGGTATTCCAAAATTATGCATTTTTCTTGATGTTGATTATATATTCTAAAATGAACAGATTTCAGATATCAACTAATAGTATTAGTGCTCCCCTAAAATATGAACTTGGTGTGAAGATTTTTGGATTCCTTTTCAATACTTTTATCATTGATTTTTTGCTAATGAATTCATATCAAATTTGAAACTTCACATTATGTACTTTATAGCATAATATATATAATGCAATAATATTATATACAGTATATTATAATTATAATGTATTACTATTATATTTTTAACATTTAAATCTATATGACATTGTACACCATTGTAATGGTTTAAAAAAGCAATAACAAGAAAACAAGAACAGACAGAGAGAAGAGTAAAAATGGCAGGATGACAAATTGGATGGGAACAAAGGAAAACATAGTCCAATGGAGGCTTTAATTATCCTTGTCAGAGGCTCGGGTGAAAAGCCAGATCTTCAAGACTCATTTAACCATTTTTAGCTGACTGCCTGACTAAAAGGGGGGAAGCTGGTAAACTGATTCCCCAAGATTCATTTTTTAATTTAGTGAAATTGTGTCATAATTGTATGAATAACACTACAAAATATAAAACATTATGTTACATACTGACAGCCAGTATGGTAGGTTCCACCAAGGTCCTCTGATCAGGTGGGAAAATACTCAAAGGTGATTGGCCAAGCTGTTTGACAGCTCCTTATAAAAGGGCTGCTGTCAAACAGAGCAGCGCTGGATTGTACATAGTTGAAACCAATAAAGAGCTGTTGTTATTTGCTAAGCCTGAGTCTGCCTCGTCCATTTACCTAATCTAACACTGGTGATGAAGGTGGGATTGGAAGGCAACTAGACACAAAAAGAATTGACAAACAATCCATCATAACAATCCAGCCAGAGAAAGCATGGCATCAATCAGCCATCTTTAAGCAGCAAATTCAAATCTGCCTGGACTAAGCAAGATGACAATGCACATCCCACCAACTCCTTATGACCCAACAACTGAGCACTGGGACTCGTATATGATGAGGTTTGAGTGCTTCTTGGAAGTGAATGACCTTCTCAGTCTCTCTGACAACCATAAGAGCCATGTTCCTGAGCTACTGTGGTCCATAGGTATTCGACACCATCAAAGACTTATGCAAGCCAACATTGGTACAGACCATCACCTGGTCGATGCTCCAACACACATTGAGAACACACTACGCTCCTAAACCATCCAAATATGTGCGGAGGCATGAGTTCAACCTCCGAAATAAAAAAGAAGGTGAAACCATAAACCAGTATGTTGCCGCGCTTCGAAATATTGTGAGTTTCACGATTTAGATGAACTGTTTGCTGGACAGATTTATGTGCAGAGTATGAGACATCAACTTGTAAAGGAGATTGCTAGCAAAAACCAATCTCACTTTGCAAATCATGTTGGACGAAGCCAGGGCTACAGAGTCCTCAACTAAGTCAATGGATATGCTTCAGAGGCAGAACAGCCCGAAAAGTGCGTGCAGAATGACCAAAGTCCATCATGAGACTACCGAGCAACAACTCTCTGACAGCAAGGATGAGGTTTGCTGCATGCACATGGAGATTTTGAAAGCTTTTCCCTCCATGCACCAGCTGCAGGGGTAACCACCAGAGATCTGCCTGCCATTTCAGAGATGCAATATGCCAACACTGCAAGCATAAGGGATACCTTGCAAGGGTTTGCAGGAGCAAGTTCCCAGCCGCACCACTGCTAAAACCTTCTGCCTCCCAGACTTCATGACCAAAACCGCCCAGGTGAGAGGCGTGGAAGTTCTGGCAATGGCATGAGAAGACATACTTCAATGACACATTCCAGACAACAATTTGACATGCCAGCACCCCATGGAACAAGAAACTGCAGGTCACCATTGTTAAGTAAGTAAGCTCCCCATTAGGAGAGCGAGTGTGCAGAGAAGCGTAATGAGAGTGGTATGGAAGAACATACACAGACCAGTATACAGAGACACTGAATAGTATACGTAAATAATAGTAGTTTGCTATGTGGAAATATAGAGGTATTCAGAGTTCAATTTAAGTCCAAGTCATACACGGTTCAGTCAGTCAGTTATCAATGTTCTCAGTTAAGGAATGATCCATCAAACACAGTCCAGTATCATATATTCAGTTCAGCACACAAAGCAGCTAACAGTAGCAAAAGCACAGTACCTTACTATAAATCTAACAGGTAGTATTCACTGATCAGCATCTAACGAACTAGAGAGCTAACAGTCATTCTGGCTCCATCTTATGGCTGCTTGAGGTAACAGCAACCAATCACATTACAGCAGTACTTAAAGAAACAGTACTACCATCCTGGTTTATATATTGCTAACCCAACTGTTAGCTTACATTCCTAACATTCTCCCCTTTGGGTAAGCAATATATATAACCTTACAGTCTTAGTCCATATTCTTCACAACATTGTTTATGTTTTACAGTACCTTGGGCTTTTTGTAAAATGATCTGCTATGTTTTCTTCAGACATACAATACTTTAGTGTAATCATTTTACTACTAACACTTTGCCATACATTTGAATATCTTAAGTCAGTATTCTTTGTCCTTGTCTTTACAGCAAGATTTGATGCCATCTGGATCGCTGCTTGGTTGTCTTCATATACAACAATAGGCTCCCGTACATTAATCCCCATATCCATTAGGAGTTGCTTGTAACAAATCAAATCAGTACATAACAAAGATAAACATGAAAATTCAGCCTCCATTGTTGATAAACTTAAATGTTTTTGACGAACAGACCACCATCCAATTAACACTTTTCCTAAGAATATCGCAATACCTGATGTAGATTTACATGTAAACACGTCAGTTGCAAAACTTGCATCAGCGCATTCAGTTAAAATCAGTTCACCCTTAGGCTCTAAATATAAGGCATAATGTATTGTCTGTTAAGATATCTCAATACATGTTTAGCAGCTTGCCAGTGCCATTCAGTAGGTTCAGCATTAAATCTGGCTAATGGATTAACACTATATGCTATATCTGGCCTTGACCAATTGCTAAGATAAGATAAACTACCAATTAGGGATTGATAAATACCTTTATCAAATACTGGGCTTTTTATATCATCATGGCTGAATTCTTGACTCATCGGAGTTTTAGCCGGTTTAAATACTTCCACTCTGAAAGTCCTGAGTAACTGATTGATCTTCTCAGTTTGTGATATTTTATATCCTCCCCTAGTCTTATCTATCTTTAAACCAAGATATTTTTTAATTTCACCAAGGTGTTTTATTTTAAACCGTGTTTTTAATAGTGTAATAATCTCAATAGCCTTTTGCTCTGTTTTAGTAATTAATGCTATATCATCCGTAAACAATAGCAACAATGAAATCATACCAAAAGCACCAAAACCTGGTTCAATGACCATGGGATTATTGTGCTTGATTGGCCTCTTCATTCTTCCTCCATACTCTGGTCTTTGGTTTCCAAATGAGATGCAAAAGTTGCTCTCATCACAAAAGAGGACTTTGGACCACTGAGCAACAGGACGTTGGACCACTGTGCTTCATTAAGTTGCCCATTACAGCTGGGGAGGAAAACAGCTGAAGCGTGGCAATCCGCTCTGCTGCAATTCTCAGCTGAGAGGACATAGGCCAGTAAAATGCAAGGGCAGGTCGGCAGGCACAGCTGATCATCGGAATGAACCGGTTTGCTTCCAGCTGATCATCAGAGCTACCCATTGGCTCGAACCAGCCCAAACCGGTAGAATCCCACCACTGCACTCAGTGTGGTACACATTCTCTTTAAAAACTTAAGAGTTTCCACAACATCTATTGTGTCGCATTGCTGCTTCTCTAGTAAGGCTCACTGGCAATTGTTTTTTCTTCATTGTTGAAATCTTCTTTCTATACATGCACATCTCGAACTTCATAACTTGGTTTATGGAGATGCTCAGTCATCCAGGTCATGGTTGTCCCAAAGGTGCTTTTACAAGAGGAAATTGAACTTTCTTGTTTTTCTTTGAAGATGTTTCATTTCTCATCTAAGAAGTTTCTTCAGCTCTGACTCCGCATTGCGGAGGCGGCATGGTGCATCGCAGACAGTAAGTACATGTCCGTCCATGTGGTGGACACCAGGCCCCGTTGCACCATACCAGTTGCAATGGGATCCGGAACCACTACTGGACTGGATGGTGGGAATGGAAGGATTTATACTCCTTGCAGACAGCTGCTCATTTACATTGTTTTACAAAGTGATTGAGGCCACTTGGAGATTTATCTGTGTCCTCAGTGTCACCTGAGTAGTGCAAATGGGTGTGAAGCCTTCATAACTTGGTGTACAGCATATTTATCATATATACGCACATCATATCAGGCAACTTTTGCTATATTCATGTGTCTAAACTGGAGAGAAAGACATCAAGAAACTGGAATTTTCCAACATGAAAAATAAGGTTTTTCTAATCTGAAGCTAATGGGAAAAATAATCATTAGTATGCTTTTTATGAGACTCTTATATTTCAAATATAAGAAAGCCATGCTGATCTTAAATAGTATCAATAAACATGAATAGTATTATTTGCCTAACAATGATATTGCTGATGTAGATAGATTGTGATTGAAACAAGTTTAATAATTCACCTGAGGATGTTTTCATCATTTTTCTGCAATGAAGGCTTATGTTCTCCTTTAACTACATTTCCTCTGAAAGTTTCCATACGTGTCTTACATTCTAACATAGTTCAAAAATCCAATACTTTCTCATTCTATGGTTCTTTACTACCTGAGCACTTTGTAGTCTCCTCTAAGAGACCACAGAAGACTTTTTCTGTCGCTAAGGGTCTATTCATCTGGAATTTATTCATTTCTTTCTAAGGCTGCTTTCCGAATCATTAAAGGTGATTCCTGGTTATTTTATGCTAAAGGATTTTATTTTTATTTGGCTGGTTTTACTGTTACTTTAAACAGACAATGAGGTATTACAATTGCTTTTCAGTAACTTTTGTTCTGGCTCCCATGGATTCAGTCCTGGCTTGACATTCATAATCTCTGTGACCTTGTAAAGGGTGTGCGCGTGTGTGTGCATGCTGGCCAGAGGCAATGTAAACAAAGATACAATTCCCAGCTTTATGTTTTGTTCTTCTTGCTATGGATATCTTTTGTTTGCTTTCCTAGCTGGGGAAAAGCAAATATAACAAAGATACGTTACAAGGTTGCAAAATAAATGCTGTTCAAACTTTTTTACTAATCAATAAATGATAAACACTATAGAGGGCTGACCCACTTACATTTTTGAATTGACATTAGCATTTTAAATGTTATTAAAATGACATTGAATCAGCTCCTTCAAATAATGTTTATGTTATTTATTGATTCATACATTGGATTGATATAGCTACTGCTCTCACCAAAGTGAAACTGAATGGCAAACACAACTTTAAAAAATGATACAACAAAGTTTTCAAAAATGAAAATAGGTACAAAACAAGAACAAAGAGAAATAATGGAAAATGAGGACAAAACCTTATAGTCTTTGTCTTACCTCCAGACACCCATGCTTGGGATAATGTGCAGATGTTAAGTGTTCTCTGAAAGAGAAGAAGAATTGGGGCCAACCTAATCTGGGGAGAATGGTGCTCTGAAAGACAGGTGCAGTCACAGAGAAGCCATTCTCCTTGGGTTTTAGTAGATAATATTCTTCAATGCACAGGACCCAGAATAAACCCATCTTCCCAGACTTGATGGAGAGGGTACATGCCCATCAGCCATCAATAGACATATAGAGATAAATCACATTTACATATAATTTAAAAAGACAATTAAAAAGCTAAGAAGGAAACAAAAAGACCTGACAGAGCATATACCTTCAAACAGCCAACACCCAGATAAGCAGGGTTTAACACCAGATTCCAGCAGAAAACAATACCATAATCAAGAAACTACCAAGGAGAAAACCATACCCCCATCAATACTGGAAGGGCAAGCTACTGTACATAAACAGGGAGCAACCACACTCACTGCATGAGGTTATGCAGTTAGGTAATGAAACATCTGCAAGCAAACAACCAAATTCAGAAAGCACCAAGAATCCACAATTGGAGAATGGCAGTCTCTCAAATATCATAGCCCTATGCCATACATAGGGGAAAGAGAATATGGCCTTGAAGAACTTAAAAAATCACTTCAGACAGACCTCTCCTGAATTCACTCAGAGATAAAAGAAGAGAGAAGCACATTCAGATTTGCAAGATTCTTTTACAATACCTGTCCTAATAAAGGTAGTTGTAAACTTGTATGGCATTGGTTTATTAGTCTGGTCTGCCGTATATGGCTGATGCTGTTCTGCCCTCACTACAAGTTACTCTGTGTGCAGTTCAACATGAAGCTAAACCCATCTACCCTACAATAAAATAGACCATGTGCATAGATCTGGATGCTTTATTAAAAAACAGGATGTGGTGAAACTGGGGAAAATAGGAATACATACAATGAGAACCAAATACAAGATAGGTAGTATTACTGCTGAATATAACAATTAATAACTGCAAGTAATCTAAATCTCACCAGCGATGCTCTGTGTATGGAATGTGGGTTTGTCTTTAGATGAACATGTGCTACAGATTAAGATGGATTCTAAAGTGTGCTTCTGCCTCCTCCAAATGCTAAAGGAAAATGAAGTCTGGCTTCCCAGCATGCACTTGTTTTGAGAATGCGGGCTGATGGGTAAAGGAGTTCGCTCAGCTTCAAAACAATGTAATTGGTATTTGCCCCTCTGTTCACTAGATGAGGCTAGAGAGCAACAACAGTATATAAAGATTAAATGTTGGGACATGACACTCCCTGCCTGGTATCAACTGATATCACTATTTGAGTTAGCATTAGGTGAACTGCTTTTGCTTTCTTGCTGATGTGGCTGTCAATAGAGTGATATGACTGCAGTTTCAAAGGGAAGCATGTTAAATTGGGGCAGTTGAACATGGTTTTCCACTCATCCCCTTCCTTAATTCTGACCCTGTAATAGGCTTTGCACAAGTCCAATTTGGAGAAAATTCTTCACTTGGATAAATGGCCCAGTATGTCCTTCATGAGGGGGAGAAGGTACATATTTCTGCACACACTAAATTTAGACCCCTATAATCAAAGTATAAGTGAAGCAAACAATCCTTTTTTTCTGGAACAACACCAGGGTGGCAACTTTGGGTCTGACCAGTTGGATGAAACCCCGGGCTAAGTTCTTCTCTATGAAGGTACATAGCTCTTCCAACTCCCTAGGAGTCATTGAGTACAGCTTTGATTTTGGCAGCTTAGCCCCAGGAAGGATTTCAATGGCACAGTCAGTTGTTCAGTGGGGAGGAATTCCATCTGAGCCCTCTTTGCTGAATACTTCACAGGTCCCTGTATTCTCTGGGGATGCATTATGGCAACTTGTCTTTCAGAGCAGCAGCTGCTTCCTTTTTTTGGTTTGCCTCCCTGCTGCTGGCAGGCATCATCAGGAACTGTTATACCTCAGGGTCCCTTTTTTCCTGTCCACTTGGGAGTTCCAGTGCTTCAGCCATGTAAGTCCCAAAACAAAGGGCCATTCCATCCCATGAGCCACTATGAAAGTTAGATCGCATTGTCGCTCCCCATGGCTAGCTCTAGGGGTTCCATGACAAACGTGGCTGGGACTCCACCTATGATTGACCCATTCAGTTTGCAAAAGATGATCAAGTTCCTTAACTTTTTCAAGCGGATCTCCAGCTCACTCACCAGGGTTGGGCTTATTAGGCACCTGGTACGCCCTGAGTCTAGTAGGGCTCTTAATTTTATTCATCTGCCAAACTGGTGATCAGCAGTTCTAGGGTCAAGGTGAGTGGTCAATTAGTACAGTTACCAAGGGGCCATCCTTGAAGACACGGTTGGATTGGTTGGGTTTTTTTTCAGATGGTATCAGAGTTCCCCCTCCAGGTTTTGGGGACAGGTGGAACTCTACGACCTCACTGCTGTTTAGGGCTGGGGCTTTGGTGTACGGTATAGTCTTGGCCAATGTTCCAGTAGGCAAGTGGTCATTCTTCTTTTTTGCCATCTTCAAATGGCATTCAGCAGCTTGATGGCCTTCTTTTCCACACTTGAAGCATTTGAGTACAGCGCTGTGGCTTAGTGAGCTTTTGCATCTTTTTGGGTGGGGATCTCTTACAGGCTTGGCTGGACCAGTACTGGTTCCTCACTTGATCAATTTCTGCCTCCTCTTCCAGGATGTACCAGTTATAGAGACAATTTGGTGCCCTGTGGGCGATGCAGGCATGTAGAGGTCATCATCCAGCCCATTCTTGAAACAGCTCCTGAGGATGTCCTTGGGCCAGTCTACAATGAAGGCCAGGACTCAGAACTCCTCGATGTACTCAGCCACCAACCAGCGGCCTTGTCTTATGGTCTTAATGGCAGCTCCCCGTCTGCTCTGGTGGCATTCCCAGATATTCTCGGGGTGGGAGAGACTGGCCTTCCTACATCTTCCTCCCCTGCCTCTTGTCATCCCCAGCTGTCCAAGGCACCTCATGTTCTCAGGTCCTGGAAAGCATCCAGCATGAAATGCATAACATGCTTTTTGAGGTGATCCTCTTAGTCCAGCTCCTCTTCCAGGTCATCATGGTCAAACAGGGCTTCCAGCTGGCCCCTCCAGCCCTGCTGTTGACTGCCTTGGTGACCCCTTTGGTCCTTCCTTCCCAATAGTCTTTGTTCCCCATGCTGATAGACCACCTCGACTTCACTGCTTCTTGCAAATGTTCTCATGTGCCATTTGCTTGTTTCCTCGGAGCTGAGGCAAAACAGATGGCCCAAGGCTATTCCCTCCCCCCTTCCATTCCCAGCAAAGTACATCAAAGTAAATTAAAGACTGTAAACTGGCATCCAGGCCCTCCCTGCAAGAATGGCAGAATCCTGATAGGGATCTATATGGACCTGACAATGAGCTTCAGTCAACTCTGTAAGCTCTGCTTCAAAGATAGAATCCAGCTTGGAGAAGATCTGAGCTTCCTTCCTGCAGATTTTTACAGCAAATACATATTATGTGCAATCATCAACAAGAGCAATTTGGAAGATGCAGGGGATAGCCATCTAGATTGATTCAATATTGGATGTTCCAGTTGAATGCTTTCTCATCTTCCTTCAACTAGGAACAGATTTAAAACTCTGTATACTCAAATGTTCTACAGCCAGGTAGACGGAGTTAATGTAAGTTTAAAATAATGATCTAGAAAAGGCCAAATGATCCCAAACTTCCATAGGTTTATTTTCAAAGGGAGTCGCATTTTGAAGGCACCAGTCTAGAGAAGACAACAGAAACATCTTCCAATATCATATTCAATCTATGGAAACATAGCAAATATCCAATGAGCCAATCTTGGTTTGTTTGCCTGGAATCCCATTAGTAATGAAGCACTGTTTTTCTCTGATGCTAAATTCAATTACTTATGTGAAATTACCACAAGAATACCAATACTGTTCAGCAAAACCTGTACCAAAAAGGGCATTTTTTGATGCTACTGTTAGCATCACCATCATGTATATCAATAAGCATGCAATTGTCATCTTTAAATCTGAAGCCTTTCTGATGTTCTTGCCTTTTTGAAAAGGTTGCATCCCTTCACACAACTTGTTCTTTGTTTTACCATAATCTAAGCAATACAATAAAGTATGCACGTTTAAAAAACTGTGTATATATTGAATTCCTGTACATAAGGTGGGATTGATTTATTGTGTCATCATATTATTTTCAATTCCTAAACAGATTTTCTCCATGATGATTTGTCCCTAACCTGACAAATTTTCCAACGGT
Organism: Natrix helvetica; assembly: GCF_964273705.1. Lineage (NCBI taxonomy): Eukaryota > Metazoa > Chordata > Lepidosauria > Squamata > Natricidae > Natrix > Natrix helvetica. The sequence goes on from NC_138553.1 coordinate 51,427,482, forward strand.
GCACTCATTGCCACTATCACTGAGACTATCCATCTTGATGCTCATCATTCTCTACTTTCCTTCCCTTCCACATTTCTTAACATTACAGTTTTATCTAGAGATCTGAGTCTTCGCATAATGTGTATAAAGTAAGATAATTTGAGCCAGGGCACTTGTGCCTCAAGTGATAATTCTGACTTGATTTGTTCAATCATACTCATGTCAGATGTACTGAGGCACTTCCAGGTTGAAGGGGGTAGCTGGTGACATCATGTTGCTTCTTTCATATCCCTGGCAGGAGCTGGAATGAAGGACGGTGGCTCACCCCACCCCATGGCAGCATTCAGGTCTCAAATGGGAGCTTCCTAACCTCTTACCCAGTGTCCTAACCATGTCAGGTTCAATGATCCATTAGTTTGTTTCCATGATATTCTCAGAAAATTTCTCCAGGTATCAATACTTTTCCTTCCTGCTTCTTTAAAATCACACTTTTGCTTCTATGAAGTATCACAGGGAATACCATGGTTTGCAAGGTCCTGATCTTTGTAGGTATAGACACACCACAGCATTTGAAACCAAAATAAGCAGAACTGAGCAAACTAAATCTTTCCAGCTTTTATGAATACCTCTCATTCATAATTCAAGTATGAAAGCGCCACAATATTTGTGTCTTGCATGTTGTGTATGTAACGTATATCTGAACAGGCACACTATTTCTTTTCTTTTTAAAAAATCTGTATTGAAATTTCAGAGCTAATAAAGCATTTATATAAAATGTCAGCAAAATAACAGAGCAGGTAAAATGATTAAATTGGTGGGCATCTCAATTGATTTGCTTCACAACAGTTGCATATCCCTGGAGCAAAAAACTAGCATGAATGTCTCACCTGAATGCATAAAAGAATAAGTCATAATCCCTTTCTGAGAAAAATAAATGCAAGGATATCATATTTGCTGTTAAATTGTACTATGCAATGACAATGTGATCCACACTTTTTTCAATTATTCTTAGTATTATAATGTATACAGTGCATAAATATATAATTAATCACAATGATCTGTTCATTTTGATAATGACCAAACATTAAATATTCAATAATTGGTTTCCTTAATTAAAATAAATGTATAAGCAATCATGAATATATGTATGTATGTATGTGTGTGTGTATGTGTGTGTATGTATGTATGTATGTATGTATGTATGTATGCATGCATGCTTAGGCTTAGGCTTAGGCTTAGGCTTAGGCTTAGGTTTAGGTTTAGGTTTATTGGACTTATATGCTGCCCTTCTCCCAAAGGACTCAGGGCGGCGTACAACATAAAAACACATATTACAAAAGTTAAAAGAAAGATTAAATAGAATATCCCAAAAACCCAATAGACATTTACAATGAGATTTAGAAATTACATTAAAATTAAATAATTAAAATTAATAGTTTATTTTATTCAGGGCAGGCCGGCTTGCTGGAAAAGCCAACTTTTTAGGGCGCACTGGAAGGACCGGAGGTCAGGAATTATGCGAAGCTCTGGGCAGCTCATTCCAAAGGGAAGGCGCTCCCACAGAGAAAGCTCTCCCCCTGGGGGTCGCCAGCCAACACTGCCTGGCTTATGGCACCCTGAGGAGGCCAACTCTGTGGGATCGTACTGGACAGTGGGAGGCTACCGATGGCAGTAGGTGGTCTCGCAAGTACCCTGGCCTAAGCCATGGAGCGCTTTAAAGATCATAATTAACACCTTGAATCGCACCCGGAAAACAACCGGCAACCAGTGCAGGCCACCTAAAAGGGGTGTAACATGGGAGCACCTAGGTACCCCCATGACAACTCACACAGCTGCATTCTGGACCAGCTGAAGCCTCCGGGTGCTCTTCAAGGGCAGCCCCTTGTAGAGAGCGTTACAGTAGTCCAGGCGAGAAAGGACGAGGGCATGAGTGACTGTGCACAGAGCATCCCGATCCAGGAAGGGGTGCAACTGGCATACCAGGCGAACCTGGTAAAAGGCACCCCTGGTCACAGTGGTCAGGTGTTCTTCTAAACTAAGCCGCATGTCCAGGAGGACTCCCAGATTGTGGGCCCTTTCTGAGGGGGCTAAAATTTCTCCCCCTATCATCAAAGATGGTACAAGATGCACAAATCGGGATGAAGGAAACCACAGCCATTCAGTCTTGGAAGGATTGAGCTTGAGCCTGTTTGTCCCCATCCAGATCCGTACAGCCTCCAGGCATTGGAACATCATGTCGAGGGCATCGTTTGGGTGGTTTTGGGTAGCGATGAAAAGTTGGGTATCATCAGTGTATTGACGATAACGTACCCCAAAACCACGGATGATCTCGCCCAGTGGTTTCATGTATATGTTGAACAGGAGGGGTGAGAGAACCGACCCCTGGGCACCCCACAAGTGAGACTCCTCGGAGTCGATCTCTGCCCTCCAGTCAACACGAACTGTGATCGATCTGACAGGTAGGAGGATAACCACCAGAAAACCGTTTCCCCCCCCCCCCACTTCCAAACCCCCGAGTCGTCGCAGTGGGATACCATGGTCGATGGTATCGAAAGCCGCCGAAAGGTCTAATAGGACCAGGACAGAGGAACAACCCCTGTCCCGGGCCTGCCAGAGATCATCAACCAACATGACCAATGCCATCTCCGTGCTGTACCTGGGCCTGAAACCCGACTGAAACGGATCCAGATAGGCAGCTTCATCCAAGTACTGGGGAAGCTGACGTGCTACCACGTTCTCAACAACCTTCACTACAAAGCAAAGGTTGGAGACCGGACGATAGTTGGCTAAAGAGGTTGGGTCCAGGGAAGGCTTCTTAAGGAGGGGCCTCACCACTGCCTCCTTCAAGGTGGTGGGAAAGAACCCCTCTCTCAATGAAGCCCTGGTAATTGCCTAGAGCCAGCCTTGTGTCACCTCCCCAGAAGCCAAAACTAACCAAGAGGGACACAGGTGAAGCACACAAGTGGCAGCACTGAGTCTCCCCATAATCCTGTCCATCCCCTTAGGAGTCACAGGGTCAAACTCATCCCAGATAGTTTCCACAAGATTCATCCCCGTGACTTTCATTGAACTTAGTTCCATAATTTACTGATGATCTGAGGACTTTGGGAACTTTGAAAACTTTGTTATGCCTCTGAGCCCGAAGCTGGCAGGGCAAGATGGCACACTTCCGTTGTCTTCATGAACTGTGAAACCTGACTCCACCTTTAAAAATTCAGGCTTCCGGTCTTTGTCTCCGTGCTACCCAGAAGAATCTCTTGTGGATTGTTACTCTTTGAACTCTCTGGGGTGGAAAATTTTACTCTATTGCCAGGCTGACTAGAGAAATTCTCTCCTGCTTGGACCTTCTGCCTCCTGGACTCATCTGGCTGCTCTGCTGCTCCAGCTGTCCATTCTCTACACTGCCTGAACTCTTTATTCTATAAACTATGTCTCCTAAAAGACCACCCCCTGGAAAGCCTGGCTTTGCTACCTCTGCCCCGACATCAGCAACATCCAGTCCTGCTACACAATCAAAGATTACAGACCTGATGCAACCTAAAAGTACAGAGATGGATCTGCAACAAATGCTCCAGCAACTTTTACAGGGACAAGAGGAAATTAAGAAACAATTAGCGGAAATGAAAGAAGAAATTAAAGAGAACCAAGCCCAAATTTATAAGAACTCACAGAGACTGGACCTTGTGGAGGGTGGGGTGGCGGAGGTGGGGGGGGGTAGAGGCGGTGCAGAAGGGAAACAAAGAACTTGATACCCAACAAATGAAAACAGAATTTGAGAGAATGTCCTTTTATCTTAGATTTCAAAATGTGATGGAAGCAGATGATGAAAACATAAGGGACATCATGATAAACATCTTGGCTGAATATATACACAAAGAAAAACAACAGATGGAATGGGAGATAGACCTGGTTTATAGAGTGAATTCAGCCTATGCCAGAACACACAATGTACCCAGGGAGGTACATATTAAATTTCTTAGAAAAAGCACAAGAGATGAAATACTGGGTGTACAAAGGGGGCAAGCCCTGATATACCATGATAGGGAAATAACTATCTTGAAGCAGATCCCCAAGAAAATTAGGGGAAAAAGGAAAAATTATTCGCAATTAGCGAATAAATTATACCAGAAGGGGGTGTGGTTTAGATGGTTGATGCCTGAAGGTATGTTGATATTCTGGGAGGAGACAAGAATTAGAATTAACACACCCATAGAGGCACAGGCCTTTATGGAAAAAAATAAAATACACCTAGAAAAAACAGAAGATCCTACAATGGATATGCAGGACACGGGAGGGACCGGAGCTCTGCCAGCGGGGGGAGAAGGGGCAATACCAAGAAAGCTCAGATCACAAAAATGAATAAGAAAATCTCATTGATATAAATTGACCGAAAGTAGTAATGGAATTAACATGTGGATCATATATTACTATGTACTAAATTGATTGAAAGTACTAATAGAACTAAAATGCTGATTATATATGACTATGTATTAATGATTTATACTCAGATGTATACTATGAGTTTGGAGGGAGGGGGCGTCTACCACACTTTGCAACTGCCAAAATTTGTACACCTTTCCATTACCCTTTTCCTTGTAAATTTTAAAAAAACCAATAAAACTTTGTTTAAAAAAAAGAGGAACCTTTCAGGGTCCATCAGGCACCTGGGGTGGAACCATCTAATCTGTTCCGCCTCCCTGTGGTGAGGGGTGGCAGTATGGAAGTCAAGCCTAAGGAGGAAATGATCCGACCATGACAAGGGTTGGATAGAAATATCCCCTAAATTTAGATCATTCATCCACTGTCTAGAGACAAAAATCAGGTCAAGCGTGTGACCCCTGTTATGAGTGGGGTCTTGAATTAACTGAGTTACATCCATAGCCATCATGGAAGCCATGAACTCCCTGTCAGGGTGTGAATTCCGCCCTGAATTAACAAGGTGTGAATCTTGGCATTCCTTGAAAGCATACCTTTGAAATAAACGAAATAAACCGAGGCATAATCTAATAAAAAAAACATTTTAATTGTAAATAAAGTAAAAATACAAACTTACTAAATGAATTACATCTTTGGCAGAGCCTCTGTCTGCCTGGCATGCAGACAAAGGAAGGAAGGAAGAAGGTCTGTGGAATGTAATGACCTGCGCAGTAAATCATTGCTGATCAGAGACAGTTCATGCTGCATATTATGAACGACAGCTGGCAAACCAAATAAACGCAGTGACACTCCTGAGCTGAATCGGATGCCTCGCCAATGGAATGCAGATTGAAATCCCCCAGGACCATAAGCCTGGGGAAATCAATCGTCAATCTGGCTAACATATACAGCAGCTCCGGCAGGGCCGATGAAATGTAGCAGGAAGACAGGTATGTAACAAAAAGGCCCATCTGGACTCCAAAGTCCTACTTCACAAAAAGGGACTCACACCCACCTATCTGAGGCACAGTGACCCCTGAGGTCTGAGACTTTCCCTAATAACCACCGCCACCCCCCCACCCTGCCCTGGGCTCTCGGCTGGTGAAACACCTAGAAGCCTGGTGGGCATAATTTAATGAGGGGAACACCACCCTCATGGCCCAACAAGGTCTCAGCAATGCATGCCAGATCCACTCTCCCCTCTTGTATGAGGTTGTAAATGAGGGGAGCATTACGTACCACAGACCTGGCATTAAGTGATACCAGCCAGAGACCCGGGTCCTGTAATCCCGAGCACCCAGGTGTGTGAGAGGGGCAATGAGGGTCGGAGCGCACGATTGCTCTTAAACAGCAAACCCGTGTCCCCCGGACATAATTTGGCCCTAGGCCCCCACCGTATCTGCCCCTCCCACATACTGTAGAGATGGCAAACCCCCCAATGGAATGGTTTAATGTCTCCTCCGGAATCCCAACCCTTTCCAGCACTCTCGACCCGCACCCATTAGTTAGCTCTGGCCTGTGTCCTGGCAGACTCCCCCCCGCCAAGTCTGTCTGAGCCATCCGAGATATATATATATATATATATATATATATATATATGTATGTATGTATGTATGTATGTATGTATGTATGTATGTATGTATGTATATATATATATATATATATATATATATATATATATATATATATATATATATATATATATATATATATATATATATATATATATATATATATATATATATATATATATATATATATACATGTATGTATGTATGTATGTATGTATATGTTTTTTGAGGTTTTCGCAGGTGTTTATATGTACGTCTTTGGTTGTTCGGGTTTTTCCCCGCGTAGAATTGGAAGTATCTTCACGACGTTTCGATGAAGTCTCATTCATCATCTTCAGGTTGGTGCTTCCAACCTGATATATATATATATATACACACACATACATACATATACATATACATATACATATACATATACATATACATATACATATACATACACATACACATACACATACATATACACACACACACACACAACCCCCCCACCAAGCCACGCCCACAGGAAAAGGTAGGAAATTTTTTGAAATTTATACCTATCTACCCCCCCCCCCCAAATTGTGCCCCAATGTGAGATGTGCATCTTACCAGAGTCTGGTAGCTCCGTTGCATCTCTCAGCCGTTGTGTGCAGGGAAAAACCTTGCACAGTAAAGAAAAACTTCTCGTGCATCTGGGCAATTAACAACTTCTCACACTCTTGGGAAGTTTTTCTTTACTGTGCAAGGTTTTCCCTGCACACAACAATGGGGTGCAATTTGGGGGGTGGTGGGTGAGGCAGGAAAGGGGGTGGGGTGGGCCGCGAGATGCACATCTTACCAGAGACTGGCAGCTCTGGATCTTGCAGCTTTTTCAGGGTTTTATTTTTTTAAAAAGCCTCTCCAGAAAAGCTTGAAAACTTCCAAGGTTGCTTCAGGAGGGGACAGTCAGGCAGAGTTTCCCTCCTTCCCCGGGTGCCTGCAGCCTCAGAGCTGGCAGCCTTGGAGCAACTCCCAGCCCTTGTACAGTAAAGAAAAACTTGTCGTGGGTTCAAGGCAATTAACAAGTTCTTGCACCCACAAGAAATTTTTATTTACTGTGCAAGGGCCGGGAGTTGCTCCAAGGCTGCAGGCTCCAAGGCTCCGAGGCTGCAGATACCTGGGGAGGGGGTGAAACCCAACTGCCCCCTCCCAAAGCAACCTCCTAAGTTTTCAAGCTTGTCTGGAAAGGCATTTTTTAAAAAAGAAAATCCTGAAAAAGCTGCAAGATCCAGAACTGCCAGTCTCTGGTAAGATGCGCATCTCACAATCAGCCCCGCCCCACTCTGCACCACCCCATCAGCTGCCCTATTTGCCACCCCAAAATTATGCCCCACTGCAAGTGTCTCTCAGCCATTGTGTGCAGGGAAAAACCTTGCACACATGAAGAAAAACTTCCCAAGAGTGCGAGAAGTTGTTAATTGCAACGCACTCACGAGAAGTTTTTCTTTACTGTGCATCATTTTTCCCTATAGACAATGACTGAGAAACGCTCACAGTGGGGTGCAATTTTGGGGTTGCAGGTGGAGCAGGCCAGGCCATGAGATGTGCATCTTACTGGAGACTGGCAGCTCCATATCTTGCAGCTTTTTCAGGGTTTCCTAAAAAAAAAAAAACATCTCCAGATGAGCTTGAAAACTTCCAAGATTGCTTTGGGAGGGGGCAGTTGCATAGGATTCCCCCTCATACCCGGGCGCCTGCAGCCTTGGAGCTTGCCCGGTTGGCTGGTTAAAGTGCGGGTTGGATCCTAATGCTCCATCACTAGAGGATTTTAAAAAGGAGATCTTTTCGACAGCCGGCTAGCAAAGAAAGCTTTCAGCTGTAACCGGTGCTGCTGCCACTCCTGCTGGCCGGGCACAAAAAGGGAGTGGGTGGCAGCTGCAGCCTTGGTCTGGCATGAGTTGCAGGCCTGGCCTCGGGAGGTGGGGAGCAGCTTGCTTGGGTGGCTGCTGTGACAACCATGGGGAAGGCCCATTAGAGGCAAGAAGGGGCGCTCCTCCCATGGCTGTTACAGAGAGCCACCCAGGCTGAGCCAAGCCGTAGGGCCGGCCGGGGCCCATCCCACATGTTGAACCCCTGCCCAGCCTTCGCCCGCACCTCTGTGCAATTTTCAGGCACCCAGCTTGCCAGGCTGCCCCTGTCCACAGTGTGGAGGCATGGGTGAAGGCTGGGAGGGGGGGTGCAACATGTGGGAAATCCTAACTGCAGTTTACTCATGAGCAACATTGGTTGGGAGAGGCAGGGAGAAAGTCCAATGGTGCTCACAAGTAAACTGAGGCTCCTAAGTGGGATTTAGCCTCCCTGCTTACATCTTCACCTGAGGGTATCTCTGGCAGCCACTTCCTTCTGAAGTCCATGCTCTTCCCACTGCTGCTTGGCCTCCTTGATGTGCGGAGGCAGGAGCAGTGGTTTTATTCACTGCCTGCGAGCTCTGGTGAGTGAGCAGCCAAGCGAGCAAGCGAGGATCTGCCAGCTGCCTCGAATCTGCAGTTTACTTGTGAGGAAGTTTACTCATGAGCATGGTGCTCATGAGTAAACTGCAGATTAGAGGCAGCTGGTGCAGGCGCTACACCTGAAGGGCAGGCAACCTTTGGCAGAGGTGATGCCAACTCTCCTCTGCGGCGCTGGGGACCCTGCCAGCTTTTGGGACTGCTGCTTGCTGTATCCTGGCCAAAGCTGGTGGGAAAACTGTTCTAGCATAAGCTGAGTTAACTCTATAAACCAAATCAATATCCCATCCTAACTGCTGTTTGTCTTTTTTAGTGTATTCAGCTAACATTGTTGTCATGATCTCCTTCAAGTCTTCATTGTCAGTCTCAATTATGTTTTGAAATCTAAGGAAAAAAGACATCCTTTCAAATTCCATTTTTATCATGTGGTTCTCAAGTTCTAAATTTCCTCTCTGGACCCCCCTCATCTCAGTTGTCCCCTCCTCCAGAACGTCTAGTCTTTGTTTGTTTTGTGCAATTTGGTTTTGATTTTCTCTGAGTTGTTCATTCATTTCTCTCAATTGATTTTTCAGTTCATCCTGCTCTTTTAAAATCTTTTGAAGCAGCTGATGAGTTACTGATTCCTCTTCAGGGGCTTTAGGTTGTAGAAATGATGTTAGTGACTGTTGTCCAATTGGGCTGGATGTTGAAGATGCTGGAACAGATCCTGGCTTCCCAGGTGGTGGTTTCTTCGGAGCCATCATAAAAAAAAGCTCAGAGATATCTATGTCCATACAACGGAATATTGACTGTGGAAAAGCACAACCAAGAGAGACCACAAGGCAGGCAGTCCAGACAGGAATAGAGACCTTCTATATAGTTCAAGTCCAGTCAACTAAATCAGTTATTCCAGATCCAAGATACTATGTAGCAAGAGATGTTTCTGAGAATCACGGAGGAAAAAGTACAATGCCAGCAATTTTCATAGGAGGAGTCTAATTTCAAAGAGCATAAAGAGGGCGGAAGTGTGCCATCTTGCTTCGCCAGCCCCGGGGATCAGAAAGCAACAAGTCAAAAGTTTTCAAAGTTTTTAAAGAAGTCAGATCATCACTTTTCTTTCACAATTGCATTAAGAAATTCATTTTGCCATTGCTTATAATGAGTATGATTCCTTTTAAAACTCTCTCTGTCTCCTCCGAGAGAGGAGATAAATCCAAAGCCGCTTTTCCGAGGGGGGGGAAATCCCCCTCCCTCCAATCACACTTCCCAGGAGAAGATTGAAAGTCTTTTAGAAAGCTGATGATCTTTCATTTAAATATCAAAAGGAGAATTGGGGAGGATTCCCATCTCACCGCACTTCAGCTGTAGCCTTCAAATTGTTGATCATCCAGCTGCCTCGAAACAAAAGCGTGCGGGAGCATAGAAGCTCTGTCGCGCACCCCCTCTCGCTTCTCGGCTCCTGGGGCAATGCTGGAGACCCCCCCATGGCCGTCACTGATCCAGGGGACCCCCAGCGAGCAGCCCCTAAGGCAGGGCACCCCTTCAAGGCACCCTTTGCCCCCCCCAAGCCGAGGGGAGCCCACCAAGAGAGTGCAGGGCAGATGAACACGTCTGTCGCTCTCAACAACCGGGACTGGTCATGGGTGGTGGGATTGAGAGTTGGAAAGAATAGCTTTGTATTTTGCACAGGAATACCAGATTTTGCCTGACTTTACTGCAACCAGTTTCTTTCAGTAAAAGTTCCTTTGCTTCAACTAAATGGAATCATGACTCTTACTTTCCTGAGAAAGAGAACTGGGGAAGGACAGCAATTCAACTTTGCTTTGATAGAAGAGTTAAGAATCTATGCTCTTTTTTGCCTGTTGTGGTAAACCAACTTTCATAATCTGTCATAATCCAGATGTATTCATTAGCATATCTCATTTGGAACCAATTTTTGAGTGTAATATCTAATCTCATAGCTCATCCTTGAAGATATGATGTCCTAATTTTTTAAAGGAGAAGGCAAGGATTAGGATTTTCATAACATGTATGTCTAATCCTTTGTTTTCTATTAGTAAAAGAAGACTAGATTAGTTAGCATTCTGAAGGAATGGACAAAAACTGGATATCAGAAATGGCAATGTTAAAGTTAAGACATGAAAATTCCCTGTGCTTCCCCACACATGGAATCATATGCAAAGAATACTTCATTATTCAATCAGAATTGAATTCCAGTAAAATGTTGCCTTTGCAGGAATGAACACACAAATGCCAATAATTGTGACATGTTTATATTGACTTCAGTCCTTCCACTATCTCTTTGTTTGAACATTACTGACAGAAAATGCAAGAAACCACTGCATTTGTAATTATATGTGATAATAATAATAATAAATTTTTATTTCTAGACCGCACCCTTTCCTAGGCAGGACTCGGGGCGGTGTACAGTCATGTTAAAACCATATACAAATACATAGACATGAACGTAGACGTAGACATGGACGTAGACGGAGGAGGTAAAAAATATACTGTACAATTCTTAGTTAAAATACAAATACAATTAAAATTCCCTTAAAAAATTCCCCAATAAAATGTTTGCCAGGAGGTGGAAGATGGAACTATCAATCGGCTAAGCCAGCTAATTGGAACAGGTGAGTCTTGAGCTTCTGTCGGAAGGAGGGGAGGTCATTAGTAGTTCTAATATCGGGAGGGAGGTCATTCCAGAGGGTTGATAATAAATGTAAAACAGCTGTTTGTGGGAATTGATGTGTGTTGACTAATTTTTATATACAAATTATTTCTTGGCAATAACAGTGGTAAATTTACTTTTTGCTGTCCATTCTTCCAATCATTATCCAAAAGAGAAATGAAAGATTATAATAATTGAGTTATATTCTCAGGAAATCCTTTTATAGTTGTATGAATTAAATTATGGGTTACTATTCACTGATACCATATATTGCCAAGAATATTCCAAACTCTGACCTTTAAATCTATTGGCATATGACTTTTTAAAAAAGACCAAATAAATGTCTGATTAAAGTTGTTTACTGTATCAAAAGAATTCAAGAGACCACATACATTATAAAACATTAATATTGTTTATTAAATCAACTCATATCTATAATTGAATATAGGTGTGAAGAACTGGTATAGATGATTCTGCATATTATCTGAAATATTTTATTTTATTATGAGATTCTATGGCGTTAATTTAATTCTGACATTTAAAAAACAGTAGAAAAAGAGATGCACATTATTGTAAATAATGTTGCACTGAAAATGTCTTCAGCAATTTTTCAGTGCAATGAAAGAAAAATGTTAGCAAAATTCTCATGAGGGCTAAGTCTGGATATTTTCTCATATATGGTACATTTATTTTTCCATAAGCCTGCTGTGTCCTTGATTTCACACTCTGAATTCTGGAAGGAAAATATCAACTCCATCAGATCAAATTGTCTGGGCAGCCAAGAAGGTCATAGAGGAAATCACACCTTTTCATGCACATGCATGCACAACAGACAAACCCAAGCCAAAAGTACTATCTAATAGCTAGTAATGCTAGAAATACTAATGCTGGAAACATACTTTTGATTGTCTACATCCGTGATGGAGAACCTGTGGCACACATGCCACAGGTAACACAAGGAGGCCTCTCTACTGGCACATGAGCCGTCGCCCCAGCTGAGCTCCACAGTGCATGGGTGTGCGCCTCCCACTGACCAGCTAATTTTGGGGTCTCTGCAACAAATCAAAACGCAGCTAAAACACTATACAAGCCATCGAAAATATAACTATGTAGATCCAACAGAAACAGGAAGTGCCTCACAGGAGCAGATAGAGATAAATTCTAGAGAGGCATTTCCATGCATCACTGAAAAATGGAGATGATGCTAGAGAGGAATAAAGCGGCATACAAGGCAGACATAACACCTGTAACAGCGTATGCATGCATGGGGGTGGGGTGGGGAGCACAGGGGAGGGGGGCGGTTTTGGTCCCAGGAGGCTTCAGGGAGGTCTCCTAGGCCTAAAACAGGGTGCGGATGTGTGTCCACACACATTGTGTTATGGTTTTGGGCATGCGTGCACATACTGTTGGCATGTGAGGACAAAAACTGGTCTATATCTATATTAATACATAAGGGCAAAATGTTCAAATTTAATCTAAATATAATAATACAAAGAGTAGTCCAGTAATCGTACATGCTTGGGCACAGCTAGAATTTAAATCTCATTTGGAGAATGACATGGAATTTTCCTTCTCTCTATAACAGTGATGGCAAACCTATGGCACACGTGCCACAGGTGGAACACGGAGCCATTTGTCAGGGCACATGAGGCGCTGCCCTGTCAGCTGGCGCATGCGCGCTGGCCAGCTGAGTTCACCCTTTTTTAAAGCCATTTTTCACCCTCCCCAGGCTCCAGAGGCTTTATAGGACCCTGGGGAGGGCAAAAAGAGCCCCCCTGGAGGCCCTCCGGAGGCTTCATGAGCTTCCCTGAAGCCTCCGGAGCGCAAAAAACAGCCCTATGGGCAAACCGGAAGTTCGGGAATGGACTTCCGGTTTGCTCGGAGGGTTGTTTTAAGCACTCCAAAGGCTTCAGGGAAGCCTCTTGAAGGTCCCTGAAGCCTTCGGAGCACTTAAAACGACTCTCTGAGCAAACCGGAAGTGACTTCCGATTTGCTCGGAGGGTCATTTTGACTGCTTCGGCGGCTTCAGGGAAGCCTCCTGAAGGTCCCTGAAGCCTTCGGAGCACTTAAAACGACTCTCCGAGCAAACCGGAAGTGACTTCCGATTTGCTCGGAGGGTCATTTTGACTGCTTCGGCGGCTTCAGGGAAGCCTCCTGAAGGTACCTGAAGCCTCCGGAGGGCTTCCGGAGGGGCTGTTTTCGCCCTCCCCATGCTCCTATAAAGCCTCTGGAGCCTGGGGAGGAAGAAAAAAGCATGCAAAAATGGGGCAGTCGCACCTGTAGTGCACGCATGCACACTGGGGGGGGGGTGTCGCGCATTGCATTATGGGTGCGGCACGCCTGCACATGACCCCCTTGCGCTCTCCCCACTTATGTCATGCGAGCCAAAAAAGGTTAGCCATCGCTGCTCTATAATATATTGTGCCCTGCAAAAACATACTGCCAAGGATTTGGATTTCTTTCAATTAGGAAATATTGTAATAATAGGACTTCCTGCAATGATGTCATCATGCTGGGGTTGACCTGAAACCCAAATTTCTTCATTTGGGCTCAATTTTGAGCTCTGTGGAACCCAAAGGGATTGGCAGATTCAGGGGGAAACTCTGAAGACTCTGGGGTGGTAAGGCAACCCCACCCACCTCCCAGTGGATAGGAGAAACACACTAAACTGATGAAGATCTACCCTGTCATTTGGACAGGACTGGAGTGATGGCTGCTGCATAAGAGGGAAGCGAATAGCAGAGAAACAACATGAAATTGGCGGAGCGGGTGAGCTGGAAAGAAAAAGACTCCGTGGTGAAGTCTGTTTTTGCAGTCTGGATTGGCAGCTAAAAGCGGTGAGATCAGAGGCGGGGAGTGGAAATTGGCAGCATGAATAAACAGATGAGGAGTGATAGCAGGGGGAAACCCAATAGGAGAATGAAGAGAAAGCAAAAGGAGCTGGCGTTTACAACGGGATCGGGATATATTCACTGTTGAGAAGATCTGATGGGCACATAGATGATTGCATAAGAGATGGCCTGATTGTTTTTTCTTTTTTGTTCCAAAGTATAGCTGAACTTTGAACAGAGTTTCAATCCTAAATAACAAATCCAGGTAACGAAGAAGCCAATTTTCTGAGGGGGTTATAACTATAAGTACTTCGTTTTCTCAGGAGTTTGAACTGGACAGAGTTCTAGAGTAGAAAAAGTGTTGTTTTGGAACTATTGGAGAAGTCTCTTTTTTTCTCTTCTTTTTTCTCTCCCCCCCCCCCCCCGGGCAATGCTGTGATTCCCTGCTATGATGGATTGAGCAGACAGTGATACTGAGAAGAGGGTGACATCTAGTGGATTATAAATTTGTGCAATAAAGGCTGATGCAAGAACAACTGACAGTGACATAAGGGGTGGAAATCTCAGGTGGGGGGAGGACAGAAGAAAGCAGAAGACAAACATAGCAGATAAAGACATAACGGAACATTAATATTAACTGATAAGGGAAATCCTGTTAATATATATGGCTGATACATCTGCCTAATATGTAATACAGCCCAGGTTCAAATCCCAATAAGGGTATGGCTAGCTGATGAGAGCTAAATAGCTTGAAATAGATCTATACTAGTCTCCCTTTATTTATTTATCAGCACAAATACAACACAAATGTAACAAAGGCAACATTAAAATATGGTTTTCTGCCTGGATGGTCTCCTGGAGTGAGCCGAAAGACAGAAAAAGGGAAGCAGTGTGTTCCCTCCCATATTTGGGCATAGCAGGGGTTGTGACACAATACATACCTATTTTCCTGGCATAGCTGATAAAGGAGGAGAGCCTGTGGCTTAGTGGCTAATACATCTGCTTAATATGTAGTACAGCCCAGGTTCAAATCCCAGTAAGGGTATGGCTAGCTGATGAGAGCTAAATAGCTTGAAATAGATCTATACTAGTCTCCCTTTATTTATTTATCAGCATAAATACAACACACACACACACACACACACACACATATGTGCTGCATATATACATTTGTGCTGCACGTATGTATGTATGTATGTATGTATGTATGTATGTATGTGTATACACACACACACACACACAATTATTCTCGTAGATTTTCACGGGTGTAAGTATGCTGGTCTTGTTGTATTTGGGTCTTCTCCCATGTAAGATTGAGATTGTCTTGGCAACGTTTCATCGAGGTCTCACTCGCCATCTTCAGGCTGGTGTTTTTGGCTTAAAGCATGGTCGGAGCTGCTGTCTTTCTATAAATCTTGGTGTGTGTGTCTGGAGTGCTGGCTTTGTTTTAGTAAGTGGATTGATAGGCTGTGTGGTTGTATCATGATTGGTAGATTGGTGCTGATTGGTGCTGGCTGTGTGTCCGTTGTTGTTTTGTGTTGTAATGGCCTGTATGGTAGGTGGGACATGTTTGTTGACTAGGGCTGGTTTCCAGATGTCTGGTAGGAGGGAGGTATCATCACATTTATTCATGGCTTCCATCTCTGGCCATCGGGGGTGAGCAACTGGCCCCCATGGAGTGGGCGCGCAATTTGGGTGTCCTCCTGGATGCCCGGCTGTCCATGGATGACCATGTAACAGCCGTGGCAAGGGGGGCGTTCCACCAGGTCTGCCTGGTGCGCCAATTGCGCCCCTTATTGGACCGGGATGCCTTACGCACAGTCACCCATACGCTGGTGACGTCTCGCCTAGACTACTGCAATGCTCTCTTCATGGGGCTTCCCTTGAGATGCACTCGGAGACTGCAGTTGGTCCAGAATGCGGCCGCGCGGGTGATTATGGGGAGTACTAGGTACTCCCATGTAACACCTCTCCTGCGCGAGCTGCACTGGCTTCCTGTGGTCTATCGTGTGCGTTTCAAGGTTTTGATTATGATCTTCAAAGTGCTCCATGGCACAGGACCTAGTTACCTGCGGGATCGCATCCTGCCCCATACATCCCTACGACCAATCCGCTCACACAGAGAGGGACTTCTCCGGGTGCCGTCCGCTAAACAGTGTTGGGGGGGCGACACCCAGGAGCAGGGCCTTCTCTGTGATGGGCCCAGCCCTGTGGAATGACCTCCCCCTTGACATCAGGATTACTTCCGATCTCCGCTCCTTCCGTGTAAAGCTCAAGACCCACCTTTTTCAATTATCTGGCCTGGCTCAACCGTAGTTTATCTTATTCCTCCTGACAGTCCTTTTTTAAATTTGTAATCTTACTATGGGGTATTTTTAATGGCTAATTTTATTATTATTATCGTGATGTATTTAATTGTTACCTCCTCCGTGTATGTATATGTATGTGTATGTGTGTATGTGTATGTTTATATGCATTTATGTATGTTTTTATTGTACGCCGCCCCGAGTCCCTTGTGGAGAGGGAGCAGCTAACAAATTAAATTATTATTATTATTATTATTATTATTATTATTATTATTATTATTATTATTATTATTATTATTATTATTATTATGTGGTGGGGGTGTTTCTCTATTTCGATAGCTTCCATAATTATTCTCTTGTTGAAGTGTTCAGTTTTGGAGATTAATGTCAGTGTTCCAAATATCATGCCGAATTAAATCAGAGTCCAAATCAGAGCTATCCTTAAAGTTCCAATTTAATAAGACAGACATGTTCACATCGAACTGTGGAATCCCAAATCTGAAAACTTCCTGGGATTCCACCCAGTTGAAAGTTCATGATCTTTTTCTCCACACCCATAAATCCATCACATGGTCCAATCTTCTTTGGTCACACTGGCATCTCCACCCAGCTGGTTCCGGTCAGGTGCAGAGGTGTGAAGACAAAAGATGACCTTGGCTTCTATAAAGGAATGACAACAACACATTCCACAACTCTACTCCTTTCTATTCCCCCCTCCCGATTACTTCACTAATGAAACAGCATAGTGAATTAATAGAAAGTGTAGAAAGTGTGGCAGGAGATCCTAACAGGAACATAACTACAGGCCCAACAGGCGACCTCTCCTCTGAAGAAAAACGTTTCCTGAAAAGAGAACATCAAAGTTAGCAATAATTAAAAAAAAATAACCATCTCCCCCCCCCCCCCAGGGGGAACCTTTGGCTTGTCGGGAAACTTCTCATGGAATTGGTTTATTAACCTGTCCGCCTTTAGATCCCAACCTTTCACCCAAGTGACTTCGGACAAAGGGTACCCTTTCCAATGCACTAAATATTGTAAGAGACCCATATATAGCCTCAAGTCTAATATTTTTTTCACCTCATAATGTGTTTCCCCTTCTACCACTACAGGAGGAGGGGGAGTTTGGGCAGACAGTCTTATTCTGGACTCAATTACTGGTTTCAACAAGCTACAATGAAATATTGGGTAAATTTTCCCTAGAATTCTGGGTAGACTGAGTCGAACTGTAACTGGGTTAATTATCTTTTCTATTGGAAATGGACCTAGAAATTTTGGGCCCAATTTCTTACTAGGCAATCTTAATCTTATGTATTTGATAGATACAAAAACTTTGTCCCCCACATGAAAGTGGGGTTGGAGCGAGCGGTGTTTATCAGCTTGCTTCTTGTAGGCTTCTGCCGCATCTGCTAGAGCCTTCTTCATATTTTCCCATCCTTTCTTTAGTGTGTCCATCCATTCATTCAGAGACATGGAGGAGGGAGGTTCTCTAGGAATCTCAGGCATGGAAACAAATTCCATGCCACTGGTAATCTGGAAAGGATTTAATCCAGTGCTGCTGTGGACTGCATTGTTGTATGCCACTTCAGCGAAAGGTAGTAAGTCCAACCAGTTGTCTTGCTGATAGCCCACATAACACTGGATGTATTGTTCCACCATCGCATTGGCCCTCTCTGCTGTGCTGTCCATGCTGGGATGAAACACTGAGCTGAGTCCTTGTGTGGACCCGATGGATTTCAGGAATTCTCTCCAGAACTTGGCGGTGAACTGAACTCTGCGGTCTGAAATGATCCTCTTGGGCACCCCGTGCAGGCGATAAATGTGTTTCACAAACATTTTCGCTAATTTCTTTGTGGATGGCAGCCCCGAGCAAGCAATTAAATGCACCTGCTTGGAAAACAAATCAATAACTGTCCAGATTACTCTATTTCCACTGCTGTCTGGGAGTTCAACAATGAAGTCCATTGCGATCTCATCTCATGGTCGGCTAGGGCTGGCCACTTGTTGTAGTAATCCAGGGGGCTTCCCCGGTCATGTTTTCATTGTTGTGCAAGTAGCACAGCTTTTTACATAATCTTCCACCTCCGACTTCATCCTTGGCCAAAATTGATGCCTGGTAAGGTGGAGTGTTTTTAGGAATCCAAACTGTCTGTCTAATTTTGCATCATGGCTTCACTGTAGGACTTTCAGCCTCAACTCCGCAGGGACATACAGTTTGGACCCCTTCCAGGCTAAACCACTGCTCATCGTTAGGATATTCCTGTTATTGTTGAACCATGGGTCCGCCAGGAGTGCTGCTTTGAACTCTGTCATCAGCTTATCTTGGCGTCGGGTGCTGACCTGGGCCACTTGTTGGTGGGAGGAAGAAATGATGGGTTGAACAACTTCTTCCTTCTTACTGTCATATTGCGGTTTTCTCAACAAAGCATCTGCCAACAAGTACTTCCCTGCAGGGATGTGTTTAATGTTGAATTTGAACCTTTGGAAGTATTGTGCCCCCCGAACTTGTTTGGGAGATAATCTTTGATGGGCGTGGACAGCCTCGAGGTTTTTATGATCAGTCCAGACCTCGAATGGCATATTCCCCCCTTCCAAGAGATGTCTCCAAATGAGCAGGCTCCACCTGATCGCCAATGCCTCTTTCTCCCAAATGGCGCACCTCCTTTCAGTAGTGATAAGTTTCTTGGAGATGTAAGTGCATGGCAAGAGGTGGCCCTCTCTATTCTTTTGTAGTAACACTACAGCTATTGCTACATCACTGGTCTCCATCTGGATTATGAATGGTCGCTTGGGGTCGGGGTTTTGCAGTATGGGCTCTTGAGCAAAGAACCGTTTTAATTTCTCAAAAGCTTTTTGACAGTCCATTGTCCATTTCAGGGGTTGGTTTGCTTTTGGCTTTGTTGGGGAAGGCCCCATTTTTAATAGCTCAGTCAATGGAAGGGCAATTTCCGCAAAATTCGGAATGAATTGCCTGCAGAAATTTGCAAATCCAAGGAAGCTTTGTAGTTGTCTGCGAGTACTTGGAGGTTTCCAGTCTAATACAGTTTTCACTTTTCCTGGATCCATTTCTATCCCCTTGTTGGAGATGCAATAACCCAAGTAATCTAGTGAGGTCTTGTGAAACTAATACTTTGACAACTTTGCGTATAGCTTGGCGGCCAAAAGTTTTTTCAGGACTTGCTGTACCAGCTTCACGTGTACATCTAGGGTTTTAGAGAAGATAAGGATGTCATCTATATAAACAAGCACTCCATGGTACAGGTGGTCATGTAGCACCTCATTTATGTACTGCTTGAAGACTGCAGGTGCTCCTTGTAACCCAAATGGCATGACTTTGTACTGAAAACTGCCAAGGGGAGTGTTAAAAGCAGTCTTCCATTCATCTCCCTCTCTGATCCGTATGCGGTAATCACCTCACTCAAGTCCAGCTTGGTAAAGCTCTTGCCTTTTGCCAAGTGGTTTAGCATATCTTTCATGAGGGGAAGGCGATAAGTGTTCTTTTCGCATACCGCATTCAAGGCTCACAGATCAATACAGAGACGAACCCCACCATCTTTCTTTTGTCTGAAGAACACTGGGGCTGCTACTTTCGACTTTGCTGGTTCAGTAAAGCCCCGTTTCAAATTGATGTCTATGTAATTCCTCAATTCAACCATCTCTTTGAAGGTCATGGAGCACATTTTCAGCTTCAGTAAGTTAGCCCCCGGTTTGAAGTGTATTGCACCATCTGTGGGCCAGTGGGGAGGGGGGGGAAGATTGTTGCAATATTCCTCACTGAACACCCCTGCTAAGTCCCAGTAGTCTTTTGGTACTCGTTGGATCCCTGGGGGTTTGGTGTCTGCTGCAGGTGCTGCAGGTTCTGGATGGTCTGGGCTGTTGGGTCCCATCGTTCCTGGGTGCCCTTTTGGCTCCACCAGTGGTAGCGGCCCAAAGCCAATAATCAGTTTTCTAATGCCATCCTCCCACTTTATTGTAGGCGCCTACTTGTCCAGCCATGCAAGCCCCAATATAATTGATTCCTACACTCTTGGAGCTACAATGAATCTGAGGAATTCATAGTGGTAGCCTATCATCAATTTTACCAACTCAATAATTTTAGTGGCTGGGGCCCCTCCAATCAGTGTTCCATCCACATGCTCGAACTGAATGGGAGGGTTTAGGGGTCTTGTACGTATACCTAGTTGCTCCACAATCAACATGCTGATTAAGCATTGGGTGCAGCCGGTGTCCACAATTGCCCCAACTTCCCCTTCCACTCCAGATTTTATTGTAAAGAGGCGGATGGGTGCACTAATCATTGGGTAGTCTTTGGCATTTCCCTCCTCCGAAGCGTTTCCCTTGGTAGAACTCTTTGTCACCTTAGGTTGGGGATCCTCTTCCGGAGGTTGTTGGTCCAGATGACTCTGCTGTGGTAGCTTCTGGAGTCTTCTCTTTACTGCTCTGGCGGTTGGTGCACATGTTTGTGATATTGGCGCTGGAGCCAAGCACTCTGATGCTCTGTGGCCAAATTGATAGCAACGCTGGCATTTTATTGGCTTCCCCGAGGGACGGAACCTAGTTGCATCTCTAACCTTAGGAACGGCCTCATCACATTGTTCTGCTACCCATTCTGCAGTAATCCCCTCAATCATCCCTTCTTCCATTGTTGATACCTCTCCTCTGTAGGAAGCTCGGGTAAGAACCTGTTGGGGCATTGCAGGTGAGACTGGAACCAGTGGGGTGGTCAATCTCTGGTTTGGCCACTGCCCAGTTATTTGCCATGGTGCCATCTGCTGAGGGAGAGCGGGTGCCCATTGACATCTCTCCTATCCATGACCTGGGGTTGCTTGATTCTTTGGTTGCAATTCAACCATTAATGGCTGGCAGGGGTCTGTTATGGGCCAAGGTCCCCTCTGCTGGCTTGGAGGCTTTTCTCATGTTGCCCAGTGGCACCTCTGCCATCCATGTGCTGGGAAGAAAGCCCAATTTGGTGGCGCTTCATTCACAAGCTGCAGCCCAATTTCCGGTGGCTGGCAAATAAAGATGCTGGCCAAATCCCTTCTTGTTGGCTGAGTTGAACTTCCCATTTTGATAGGGAATCTGTCTTCAACTCAGTTGCAGGGTAAGGGGTCATTTCATTTATTGCTGTTTGGAAGGAGTAATTATCTCCATTCCAGTCCTCCAGTCCATTGCCACTTTCACTAGTGAAGGGGGAGAAAGATTGACTCACGTTTGGCTGAAGAAGTTGGTCTGGGAGCCCCCTCCAGCCATCCACCTCTGGCTGTGTGTGCATCTTTCCAGATGCTATAAAGATGAAAATTTCCTCCCACGCAAATTATTTTGCACTTCAGAAGAACTTCAGAGAATCAATTAATCATTAGCTTCTTTACTCATAATTGTTCACTGATATTTTACACTGATATGGTCAGCGTTGGGAAATCAGCACCCCCTTCACCAGCTCCTCTCCGGGGTGCTGGTGATTTATTTTAAAAGGAGATTTGGGATAATGTCAGCATTCCAAATATCATGCAGAATTAAATCAGGCATCGAACTGTGGAATCCCAAATCTGAAAACTTCCTGGGATTCCACGTAGTTGAAAGTTCATGATCTTTTCCCCACACCCATAAATCCATCACATGGTTCAATCTTCGGCGATGCTGGCATCTCCACCCAGCTGGTTCTGGTAAGGTGCAGAGGTGCAGAGAAAAAAGATGATCTTGGCTTCTATAAAGGAATGATAACAACACATTCCACAACTCTACTTCCATTCCTCCCTCCCAATTACTACACTAATGAAACAGCATAATGAAACAGCATACTGAATTAATAGAAAGTGTGGCAGGCCAAAGATCCTAAAAGGAACATAACTACAGGCCTGACAATTATTTTGGTTCCTTCAAAATTAATTTCATGTCCTGTAACCAGCATATATATATAT
Organism: Natrix helvetica; assembly: GCF_964273705.1. Classification (NCBI taxonomy): domain Eukaryota; kingdom Metazoa; phylum Chordata; class Lepidosauria; order Squamata; family Natricidae; genus Natrix; species Natrix helvetica. The sequence continues at coordinate 51,449,615 of NC_138553.1, forward strand.
GCATATATCTCAACCTTACACGGGAAAAGACCCGAATACAACAAAACCAGCATATATATATATATATATGTATGTATGTATGTATGTATGTATGTATGTATGTATGTATGTATGTATAATCTATCTATCTATCTATCTATCTATCTATCTATCTATCTATCATCTATCTATCTATCTATCTATCTATCTATCTATCTATCTATATATGTTTTCGTAGATTTTCACGGGTGTAGGTATGCTGGTTTTGTTGTATTCGGGTCTTTTCCCGTGTAAGGTTGAGATTGTCTTTGCAACGTTTCGGCAGGATCACACCTGCCCTCTTCAAGCCCACAGCTTGAAGATGGCAGATGTGATCCTGCTGAAACGTTGCAAAGACAATCTCAACCTTACACGGGAAAAGACCCGAATACAACAAAACCAGCATATATATATACACACACACACACATACATACATACATACATACATACATACATACATACACACACCGTATTTTTCGCCCTATAAGATGCTCCAGAATATAAGACGCACCCAATTTTAAAGGAGGAAAATCTAGAAAAAAAAGATTCTGAACCAAATACTATAGTAAAATATTTTATATCAACTGTATAAAGTTAACAGCAGTTTAAGAACAATTTTATGTCAACCATGTAACATATTAAGAACTATCTTTACTCTCATTAACAGTCAGAGCAAGAAACAGCAAGAAATCCAGAAATGAAAGAACTGTCAATATTACCAATATGTTCTTCATTTCCCCTCCCCCCTTATATTTCATCTGGTGCTCTCTTATCCAGCCATATTTCATCTAGTGGTCTCATACCCCCTCATATCTCATCTGGTGCTCTCTAACCCCCATATTTCATCTGGTGGTCTCGTAACCCCCTCATATGCATCTGGTTTGAGTGAATGCTGCTGGAAAGGAGATTGTAAAAAGGAGATTGTTCCTCTTCCCTTCCCTTCCTCCACCCCCCCCCCAATTTCTCCGGATTCTCAGGAGCCTTAAAGCAGCGCCTCCTTAAACCAAAGCCTCTGAGTAACTGGGAAAGAAAGGCGTGCTTTCTTTCTTGTGTCTCTCTCCCCCACTTTCTTTCTTCAATCCCTCTTGTGCCTCTCTCTCCCTCTTTCTTTCTTTCCTTACTTTCTCTTCTTCTTCCTTTCTTCCTTCCTTCCTTCCTTCCTTTTATTTCTTGTCTCTCTCCCCCACTTATTTCCTCCCTCCCTCCCTTCCTTCCCTGCATCCTTCTTGTGTCTCTCTCTCCAACGTTCTTTCTTTCTCTATCTTTGTCTCTCTCTCTCTCCCTTCCTTCCTTTCTCTCTTACTCTTTCTTTCTCACCCCCCCCCCCACACACATACCTTCCAGTTGGCAAAAATTTCTGTTTTGCCAGCTGGGAGGCTGGCAAAGAAGCCTCGTTTTCCCTGCCGCCCATGGCACTACACTTGCTGCAACTTGGACAATGGGGAGGTGGGAGTAGCGCTGTCCGGGTTTGAGGAACGGATGTTCCTTCTGCTCAGCTTACGCACTTGAAAAGACCCCGCGGTTCCACATCCACAGCTGATCCCTTCTTGGCTTTTCGGTCCCAGCTGGGCGTCTGGAAGAGAGTGGCCGAAGTGGCTTCTCTCTCCTCCTCCTGCCAGCCGAAGGAAAAGCCCCGGGGAGACGGGCTTCCCGCGCTGCTCTGCTGGACTCCCGCAGCTGATCCTTCTTCTTTAGGGGTCAGCGGAGGATCGGCAGCCCGGCAGAGCAGCGCGCGGAGCCTGTCTCCCCAGGGCTTTTCCTTCGGCTGGCAGGAGGAGGAGAGAGAAGCCGCTTCGGCAAACTTGTGTAAGATAAGACAGGCAGGCGGGTGGGCGCATGACCGCGCCTTCTACGTTTTCTCTGGCAGAGTCACAGACAGACAGAGATCGCCTGGTTACAAAGGAGGAGGCTTCACTGATCTGGAGCCCATCCAGGAAGACGAGGAATGTGAAGGGGATCTCTCCCCCCATGGATGGAGCCTCCTCCTTCCAATTGGGGGGATCCATGCAGAGGATTTTTCCCCCACCCCCCAATTGGAAACGAGGTGGCTGTCAAACCAAGGCAGCGCCCCCCACAGAAGAAGGAACAGGAGAGGAGTTCGCGCCAGCTGCCGGCTGGCCAGAGCCCCCCCCCCATTGGCTGCTCCTTCCTGAGTCGTGCCCGCGCCCCTGCCCGGCCTGCCTGCTGAGGAGGAGGAGGAGGTGGTGGCGCGTTGCTGAGAAGTGGGCAGGGCAGAGGTGGGCGCAGTGCTGCTGCCCTTGCCCTTAAGGGACATGCTGGCTGGCGTTGCTTCAGGGCACCCTGACCACCAGCTCCTCCATACACAGCCCATTACCCCCCCAAAAAAGACCGTTTTCTTTTTAAAAAAACGCCTCTGCAGACGATCTTGAAAACCTGCGAGGTTGCTTTCGGAGGGGAAAGACAGGCAGCTGTGCAAAGGCTTGTTTTAAAGCTGCAGGCTCCAAGGCTGCAGGCGCCAGGGAGGGCGTCAGGGGCAAATGCTGCCGCCTGCCCCCTCCCAAAGCAACATCGCAGGTTTTCAAGATAGTTCGGACAGGTGTTTTTTTAAAAAGAAAACCCTGAAAAAGCCGCAAGATCTGGAGAGAGATCCGGCCAGCCCAAGAAGACATTTCTGAGAAAAGATCTCGCCATTTTTTGCATCGGGGCATGCTGCAAGGGGGGGGGGAGTGAAGACCTTTTCCAGCTGGCTCAAAGGACTTCCCTGGACTTGCTTTATTTATTTATTAGTTATTTATTAATCTAATTTATATGCCGCACCCTCTCCACCAAGGGACTCGGGGCGGAGTACAATTTATTCCACAACAAATAAATAACAAGGAGGAGATATAAAAGCAATGTGCAACACATAATAAATAAAAAATCAATTAATTAAAAACAGCAAAATGCAATTAAAAACAATTAAAATACCCAGAGTCAAACTTAATTTTAAATTTTATCCAGAGGGATTAGAAGATAGCTACAATTCAGGCCAGGCCGGCTAGTTGGAACAGGTGGGTCTTGAGTTTCGTGCGGAAGGAGCGGAGATCGGTTGCTGTCCTAATGTCGGGGGGGAGGTCATTCCAGACGGCTGGGCCCATCACAGAGAAGGCCCTGCCCCTCGGCGCCACCCTCTGGCATTGCTTGGTGGACGGCACCCGGAGAAGTCCCTCCCTATGAGAGCGAATTGGTCACAGGGATGTATGGGGCAGGATACGATCCCGCAAGTAGCTAGGTCCTATGCCATGGAGTGCTTTAAAGATAGTGATCAACACCTTGAAACGCACCTGAAAGACTACAGGGAGCCAGTGCAGCTCGCGCAAGAGAGGTGTCACATGGGAGTACCTCGTACTCCCCATCACTGCCCGCGCGGCCGCGTTCTGGACCAACTGCAGTCCTCGGGTGCATCTCAAGGGAAGCCCCATGTAAAGAACATTACAGTAATCCAGACGAGACGTCACTAGCGCATGAGTGACTGTGCGAAGGGCATCCCGGTCCAATAGGGGGCGCAATTGGCGTACCAGGCGAACCTGGTGGAACGCCCCCCTTGCCACGGCTGCCACATGGTCATCCATAGACAGCCGGGCATCTAGGAGGACGCCCAAGTTGCACGCCCGTTCCATGGGGGCCAGTTGGTCGCCCCCAATGGCCAGCGATGGAGTCAGCTGATTGAACCAAGAGGCCGGTAGCCACAGCCACTCCGTCTTGGAGGGGTTGAGTTTAAGTCTGTTGTCTCCCATCCAGACCCGTATGGCTTCCAGACACCGGGACATCACGTCAACGGCCTCGTTGGGGTGGTTCGGGGTGGAAATGTACAGCTGAGTATCGTCAGCATACAGATGGTATCCCACCCCAAAGCCATGGATGATCTCGCCCAGCGGTTTCATATATGTGTTGAACAGGAGAGGCGAGAGGACCGACCCCTGTGGCACCCCACAAGTGAGTGGCCTCAGGGTCGACTGCTGCTCCCCTGCCAACACACATTGCATCCGGTCGGAGAGGTAGGAGCAGAACCACCATAAAACGGTGCCCCTTACTCCCAGCCCCTCCAGCCGGCGCAATAGGATACCATGGTCGATGGTATCGAAAGCCGCTGAGAGGTCTAACAGAACCAGGATAGAGGAACAACCCCTATCCTTGGCTCTCCAGAGATCATCAACCAACGCGACCAAGGCCGTCTCCGTGCTGTGCCTGGGTCGGAAACCGGAGTGGCGCGGGTCTAGATAGTGAATACAGGCCCGCACCTCCACCACCACCAATCCGGAAAAGGTCTTTGCTCCCTCTCTCTTGCAGCAAGCCCCGATGCAAAAAAACGCCAAGGACTTGCGAGTGAGTGACAGGGGAGGAGCTTCCGGGTTCATTGACCAACCGGCAGAAACCCACCACTGCCCAGGTGGCTACATTCGGCCTATAAGATGCACCCAGATTTTCACCCTCTTTTTTGGAGTAAAATACGGTATGTTGTATTTGTACTGATAAATAAATTAGTTCGAAATAGATCTATACTAGTCTCCCTTTATTTATTTATCAGTACAAATACAACACAAATATAAAAAGGCAACACTAAAAATAAAAATATGGTTTTCTGCCTGCATGGTCTTCTGTGATGAGCCGAAGGACAGAAAGAGGGAGTAGTGACCTTCCTCCCATATTTAGGCATACCAGGGGTTGTAACACAAATACATACATACATACATACATACATACATACATACATACATACATACATACATACATGAATATGATTATATAAGAATGAAATAGACGTAGACACAGACGGAAATACACGCACGCGCGCACACACACACACACACACACACACAAAATAATGATATATAAGTAATATTAAGAATTAGGAGAAACTGAAAAAAGGGGGATTGCTGAAAGAAAATTATACCGAGGCTGATTATTAAAACTGGGTATTTGTATAATTGATATAACTGATATAATTGTTTAGAGATGTTTACTTGCATAAGATAACAGGGTGATGTAGAATTCTGTGATATATAATAGTTAAGGATTAAAAATAGAATAATATATAGGATAGTCTAGATACTTAAGTGTGATATTAAGAATTGTTAATTACAGGTGAAACTCAAAAAATTAGAATATCATGCAAAAGTTCATTTATTTCAGTAATGCAACTTAAAAGGTGAAACTAATATATGAGATAGACTCATTACATGCAAAGCAAGATAGTTCAAACCATAATTTGTCATAATTTTGATGATTATGGCTTACAGCTCATGAAAACCCCAATTCCACAATCTCAGAAAATTAGAATATTACATGCAATCAATAAAACAAGGGTTGTACATAGAACAATATCGGACCTCTGAAAAGTATAAGCATGCATATATACTCAGTACTTGGTTTGGGCTGCTTTTGCAGTAATTACGGCCTCAATGTGGCGTGGCATGGAAGCTATTAACCTGTGGCACTGCTGAGTTGTTATGGAAGAACAGGATACTTCAATAGCGGCCTTCAGCTCTTCTGCATTGTTTGGTCGCATATCTCTCATCTTTTTCTTGGCAATGCCCCATAGATTCTCTATGGGGTTCAGGTCAGGCGAGTTTGCTGGCCAAATAAGCAGAGTAATCTCATGGTCATTGAACCAGGTTTTGGTGCTTTTGGCAGTGTGGACAGGTGCAAAGTCCTGCTGGAAAATTAAGTCAGCATCCCCATAAAGCTCATCTGCAGAAGGAAGCAGGAAATGCTCCAAAATCTCCTGGTAGATGACTGTGTTGACCCTGGACTTAATGAAGCACAGTCGACCAACACCAGCAGATGACATGGCTCCCCAAATCAACACAGACTGTGGAAACTTCACACTGGACTTCAAGCATCTTGCATTGTGTGCCTCTCCATTCTTCCTCCATACTCTGGGTCCTTGGTTTCCAAATGAGATGCAAAAGTTGCTCTCATCAGAAAAGAGGACTTTGGACCACTGAGCAACAGACCAGGTCTGCTTTTCTTTAGCCCAGGTAAGACGCTTCTGACATTGTTTGTTGTTCAGGAGCGGCTTGACAAGAGGAATATGACATTTGAAGCCCATGTCCAGGATCCGTCTGTGTGTGGTGGCTCTTGAAGCACTGACTCCAGCCTCAGTCCACTGCTTGTGAAAGTCCCCAACACTTTTGAAAGGCCTTTTCCTGACAATCCTCTCCAGACTGCGGTCATCCCTGCTGCTTTTGCACCTTTTTCTTCCACACATTTCCCTTCCACATAACTTTCTACTGCATTCAGTTCTGGTCGTCACAATGTAAAAAAGATGTGGAGACTCTAGAAAGAGTGCAGAAAAGAGCAACAAAGATGATTAGGGGACTGGAGACTAAAACATATGAAGAACGGTTGCAGGGGACTAGGGGAGACATCAGTGGTGGGTTTCAATTTTTTTTGGAACCTACTCTGTGGGTGTGGCCTCCTTTGTGGGAGTGGCTTGCCGGCCATGTGACCTGGTGGGAGTGGCTTGCCGACCATGTGACCGGGTGGGAGTGGTTTGCCGGCCATGTGACTGGGTGGGAGTGGCCAAGACGATGTCACTGAATTCTTTGCCCCAATGGATGAACTACAATAAGATTAAAATAAGTACAAAAACAATAAAAGAGCAACTTACAGAAGGAAGATGACTGTTCTTGCCAGTCTTCAATATCACGGACTCCAATGAATGGGCTGCACAAAGAAGAGACACAGAAATGAACTCTTTCATTGCATGCACTGCATTGGGATGAAACCAGCACACAAAATAATAGGAAAGAAAAATTACTCTCCTTTTTTGCGTCTTCTGCACCACCACCTCATGCTCCAACAACCTGTACAAAGGAGAGACACAGAAAGCAAAACTTTAATTGGTTGCACTTCACTATCTCAAGGATGAACACAGCACAGACCACACCACACCCAGCAATAAAGACAGCTACTTACAGAGGAAGGATCCCTGGCTTGCCGGTCTTCTGCACACCACCTTATCGATTTACTTTGCTCAAAAAACCTGCACAAAGGACAAACACAGAAAGCAAGACTTTAATTGCTTGCACTACTATATTAAGGATGAAACAAGCACACAAAGCAATAAAAGAGCTACTTACATAGGAAAGATGACTGTCCTAGCAGTCATACTCTGTTGCCTCTTCATCCTGTTAAATAATGCTAACTGCAGAAGAACTAAAACAATATTGGACTCAATTGTGGTTGTAAGCTGAGGACAACACTACAGGTAACAGAAGGGACCTCTGTTTTCACCCAACAATGTACAGTCTTTTCAGCAGTGACGTGCAGTCAGGTGAGGCAAGTGAGGCACAGCCTCACCACTCTCATCATGAAAAAAAAAGTAAAAGGAAAAAGCTGAGCTAGTTGCTGCCTCACCGTGGATGACTCTGCTTAACCTCACTGGTGCTCTCCCTCCCCAAGTGTAGTGACTTCCTCCCCAGGCCCCCATTTATTTCTCTCTCTCACACACACAGCTGGATAAAACTATATAAAAATCTAGCCCAGCTTCACTGATTACAAGTTTGAAAAGGCAACATGGCTCCACCTGCAATCAAACTACTGTGGAATCCCAAAGGAGGCAGGAAGCCAGGCAAAGAGCCATGGTGTAGTACAGACACTTCCCCCCAGCCTCTTTCTTTTGGAAGGCTCGGCTCGGCTTCCCTCTGGCTTCTCTGCCTCTCCTCTCACCCCAGCCTGTCAGCAGGAGGTGGTGGGTGGGCTTTATTGTGTTCCAGGAATTTCCCACCCAGACAGCAGGCTGCATTTGCAATGGTGGAGGTGTTTGGGAAAGGCAGCAGGGGAAGGGGGGGGGGAATGGCAGAGGAGCTGCTTTCAAGCCACTGGAAAAGATATCCAATCCAACTTTTGTGTGTGTGGGGGTTTGCTTGAGAGTGAGTGAGAGAGGGAAGGGGTAGGAGATATAGTCCAATCCAACGTGTGTGTGTGTGTGTGTGTGTGTGTGTGTGTGTGTGTGTTTGAGAGAGGGGGAGGAAGGGAGAGAGGGAGGAAGGAGGGGAAGGAGAAGAAAAAGAAAGAAGGAGCAAAGGAGAAAAACAAATGCTGTCGCTTTAAATTGGAACTGAGCATGCCTGGCTGTGGAATTCTGGGAGTTGAAGTCCACAAGTCTAAAAATATTTGTAACCCAGCACTGTGTCAGTGCCTCACCAGTCATAAACCTCACCGCACGTCACTGCTTTTCAGGAAGGGTGTCCCTCAACAAACAGGAAAGATATAGTCTTTCATCCATGAAGTTAGATCAAGAATGAATGTCATAGGTAGATTCACAGAGGAATACAGATTTCTTTTTTTGAAATTTAGTTCTCAGTTTAAAAAAACAGAAATATTATGAATTAGGTTCAGTACTTAGGTCGGTCCAAGTAGCTATTCAAGAGTTAGTGGTTAGAAGCAATGGTAAAGCAAGATATGGAATTAAAACCAGAAATATTTTGTTGGCTATTTGAAAAGGAGTACAATATATATTTAATTTTGCACATGTTAGCAGCTGCTGGAATTGTGTTTGCACAACAGTGGAAAAACAGAGATATGAAAATGAATAAATATTACAGTGTGCAGGAATAAATAAATTGACAATTAAAATCAAGAAGGCTTTGAATACTTTTTCACGTGGGATTTGTTTTAGCAATTGCTAACTAACGGAAACAGAAATTAGAAATCCAAAAGTATGAAAGAAAACCCCAATTATGTAAGGAAAGGTCCCTAAAATGTATAAGGAAATATTACTAGATCGTTATTAATGTGTAGATAACTGCGGGACATTACACACCCACACCCACACAAGCTATGACAGTGCCAGGAAAACACCAAAAAATAAGAATCCCTCCCCCCCCAAGACTGCAAATGAAACCAGTTTCTTTTTCCTAACCCTGACAGGAAAGCCAAAGCCACTGGAATAAAAACCATCAAGGCATTGTGGGAAATTATAAAGGACAGTGCCAGGAAGCTCACAGAAACATCAACCACCTCAGAATTACATAAACGAGGGTGAAACCCACAAAATCTTGCAAAGCTGCCTTGCATCAACTTGGCCTGCCCATAGAAAAGCAGCCACTTTGAGATACATAAACCTGGTCTTAACACTTTTAAGCAACATATTGCATCACAAAGAAAACATTTGCAAAAAGGAATAACATTTCTTGTAGTAAATATATTTTATTTTTAAACAATTGAAAAATAAAAATTCCCAAACAATAATTTAAAAAAGATATTCTATAAATAAAAAAAATCCTTAAAAACAATTGTTAAGTATTCCACCAGCAATAATTTATACTATAACTATTTTAAGGTATTGTACCAGCCATAGTATACTGTAACCATTATTCCACCAGCAATAATTTATACTGTAACCATTTCAAACTATTCCACACACAATAATTTAAAATGAAATCATTAAAAATATTCCATACACAATAAATTACAATAAAACAATTTAAAACAATTCTATGCACAATACATTTTAAAGTATTGATTATAGAATATTTTTAAATGGTATATTTTAATTTATTTTGGATAGAATCTTTTTAAAAATAGTCTAAGACAATTTAAAAAAAGAATCCACAAACAATAAATTGAAGTAAACTATTTTAAAATATTCTATACTTGATACTTTTAAGTAAAATTATTTTAAAAAATTCTATGCACAATAAATAAAATATTATTTTAAAATACATTAAAAAATAAAAGAAAAAAAACCCAGGTTACTTACCAGCAGGCAGAATCAGCAGCTCTCTAATGCGATGGATGGATGCAACAGGCAGCAGACAGGCAGAGAGGCAGCAGGACAGGTAAGACTGTTAAGTCGCCTGGCAGGCTTAGCCAGCCAGGCGAGGCTGGAGAGAGGGGGCGGGGGGCTTTCGGCCTAGCCTCGCGGAGGCTTGCCGCCCACGCCAGCCCAGCGCTTCAGGAAGTAAAGGCCCGGAGGCCTTTCCTTGGCGAAGCTAGCCTCCTGCCGGCCGCGCGGCGTACACCAGCCCGCCGCTTCAGCGAGGAAAGGCCCGGAGGCCTTTCCTTGTGGAGGCTCGCCGCCTGCTGCCCCCACGGCCCACGCCAGCCCGCCGCTTCAGCGAGGGAAGGCCCGGAGGCCTTTCCTTGGCAAAGCTAGCCTCCCGCCGCTGCCCCCACGCTTAGTTGCTTACCTGAGGGAAGTAGCAAGCTCCTGGAAGGCGAAGGGAAGGGAGTTTTGAAATGGAGGACCCACTTTTAAATGGGTTGCCTCCAGCCCGCTCACTGATTGGCTGGACTCCAGCGGGGAGCGGGCAGGGGAGCGAGCAAGTGAGCTGCGTTGGGACGGCAAGGGTAATCGAGCGACAGGACCGGTGCCGGTTCCCAGAAGTTACTTCCAGGTCCGGTTATTTCCAGGTACGGTCACGAACCAGATCCGGTACGAACCGGTAGGAACCCACCACTGGGAGACATGGTAGCATTGTTCCAATATCTCAGGGGTTGCCACAAAGAAGAGGGAGTCAAACTGTTCTCCAAGGCACCCGAGGGTAGAACAAGAAGCAATGGGTGGAAACTAATCAAGGAGAGAAGCAACTTAGAACTGAGGAGAAATTTCCTGACAGTTAGAACAATTAATCAGTGGAACAGCTTGCCTCCAGAAGTTGTGAATGCCCCAACACTGGAAGTCTTTAAGAAGATGTTGGATAGCTATTTGTCTGAAACGGTATAGGGTTTCCTGCCTAGGCAGGGGGTTGGACTAGAAGACCTCCAAGGTCCCTTCCAACTCTACTATTGTATTGTATTGCATTGTATTGTATTGTATTGTATTGTATTGTATTAATGTGCTTTGATACAGCACTTTGGGAACTTCCAACTTTTTTTGCGCCCGTCCGCACTTTTGAAATTTCCCCTCCTTATGGAGGGTGTCAATGATGGTTTTCTGCAAAACTGTCAGGTCAGCAGTCTTTCCCATGATTGTGATTCCTACTGAATCAGTCTGAGAGACCATTTAAAGGCTCAGGAACCCTTTGCAGGTGTTATGGCTTAATTAGCTGATTAGAGTAGGACACTTTGAGCCTAGAATATTGCACCTTTTCACAATATTCTAATTTTCTGAGATTGTGGCTTTGGGATTTTTATGAGCTGTAAGCCATAATCATCACAATTATGACAAATCACAGCTTGAACTATCTTGCTTTGCATGTAATGAGTCTATCTCATATATTAGTTTCACCTTTTAAGTTGCATTACTGAAATAAATGAACTTTTGCACAATATTCTAATTTTTCGAGTTTCACCTGTATTGTTAATTATTGATATATATAATTTCTGATATTTGTGATAAGGTAGAAGTAAGGTATAACTTGTACGCAACTGTGTGTGAGGATAAACAGAGAGATAAAGATGGCAACTATTACTACTTTAACAAAGACAGGGGGGAAAAACAACAACTAACCCTGCATCAGCAGCATCCTCACCCTCAAACAAAAGATCTATCAAGAGTGCATTGGGGCTGGAGAAAGGCAAATTGGCAGTAAGAACAGCAGGACCAGCACAAACTATGCAAAGTATGCAAGTAATGCTCCAGATGATACAAGAGGCAATGACAAAAACCTAAGAAGCGATAGCTACAAATCATGAAGAGACAAGGAGGAACATGAGGAAATTAAAAATGAAATGGGAGAATTGAAAGGAGATATCAAAAACATGGTTTGCAAAATTGAAAAGATACAGAACACCATAACAGTCAATAAACAGAAAATCCAGAACATCGAAACAAAAATAGAACATACAGATCAGATGATGGAAAAAAATGGATTTGAAATTTACACAAGTTAATAAAGAGTTAGAAGAATCAATAAACTTCCTAGAAATGGAAAGAGCTTCATATTATCTAAGATTTCAAAACATAATTGAAGAAAAAGAGAAAGACCTGAAAGAAAAAATGATCGAAATTTTTGATGAAATTTTACAGAGAAAGGAACAAGAGATGAGAGAAGACATTGATGAGGTCTACTATGTACACACCAATTATGCCAGAAGACATAGTCTACCAAAAAAAGTGCATGTAAGATTTGCTAAAAAGAACAACCAGAGATGAAGTGTACCAAAAAAAAAAAAAAAAACCCCAGACAAGGGATGATAACATACAAGGGAAAAGAGTTGATTACTCTTAGACACCATGGAGAGTCAGGGAACTATGAAAACAGTACCAATTTTTAACTAATCAATTAAATAAAAACAGAATAATGTACAGATGGTTGGTACCAGAAGGGATATTGGTCTCTTGGCAAGAAAAATATATACAATAGATGACATAGAAAAAGCTCAAGAATTCTGTGAAAAATACTTCACAAGGGAAGAAGAACAAAAAAGTAAAGAGGACCTAGAAAGTAGAAGTCAAGAAGAAGAAGAAACAGAAGAAAAGGGAAGAAACAGAGAAGAGGAACAGAAGCAAGAAAGAGAGAGAGCAGAAAGGGAAGGCATGAGAGGGAAAAGTCAAATACAAACCAGAAGTAATAAAAAACACCTCAACTGACGATGGACCAAGAAACAACAATTATCTCAGTAAATTTGAATGGATTGAATGCACTAAAGAAAAGAGCACAGATGTTTAATAAATTTAGGAAATTGAAGACAGACATAATCTGTATACAGGAAGTACACATTAAAAGGGAACATATTAACTTACTGGAAAACTCAAAATTAGGAAAATTATATACAGCATTAGTAGATTTAAAAAAGAGGGATAGCAACTTATATAAAAGAAAAAATAAATTCCAAATTAGTCTACTCCGATGAAGAAGGCAGAATTCTAATGATTGAATTGGAAACAACACAAAAACTGATCTTATTAATAGTGATATATGCACCAAATCAGAAACAAGAGGAATTTTACAGGAAATTTACAGCACAATAAAATGAATGAATTGGATTATGAAAATATTTGCTTAATTGGGGATTATAATGCAATAGCAGATAAAAAGATGGACTATGAAAGTTTTAAAAAAGACAAAGAAAAATACATTACCTAAATCCTTTTTCGAGATGTCAACAGAATATAAACTACACGATATTTGGGGGGAAATGCACAAAACAAGAAAGCAGTATACTTTCTATTCGAACCTGCATCAGTCATGGTCGAGAATAGATATGGCCTAGACATCATCCAGACTACATAACCAATTAGAAGAAATCAAAATGAAACAAATGAGTGGGCAGATCATAACCCAATAAAATTAAAATGGAAAGGCCAAAAAGAAGAAAAGATGGATGATGAACCCAAATATCGTAAAAGAAGCAGAATACCCTCAAACGTTATAGAAAGAATTAAAATTATTTCTTAGAACAAACGAAAAAGAAGACACCTCAATGTAAAATCTCTGGGATACCATGAAAGCATACATAAGAGACCTCATGATTGCCTACATAGCAAGAAAAAACAGAAAACAAAAAGATCAACAAGAACATGCCTACATAGCAAGAAAAAGCATAAAACAAAAAGATCAACAAGAACATATGCAAAAAGAATTTAGTGAAGCCAAAGCTGAATTACAGAAAGACACAAAGAATAAAACTAAAAAAGAAAAAAGAAAGATGATAAAACATAAGATTAATTTAATAACCCAAAAAGAATTAGCACAGAAAATTAAAGCAGCCAAACAAAACTACTTTGAACAAGCCAACAAACCCAGACAATGGCTGGCATACAGATTGAAAAATGAAAGAGACAAAAAGAATGATATATCAACTAAAAGATGACAAAGGAAATATTCACCATAAATGGGAAGAAAAGAAGCAAATTATTCAAAACTATTTAACAAAATTATAAGCGCAAGATAGTACAGTGGAAACTAAGATAAAACAATATTTAAATCCAAAAAAGATAAATCCAATCTCGAAAGAACAAAGGGAGGTGATAAACAGGCCAATAACGACAGCGGAAGTAGACTTAGTCCTCAAAAAAACAGAAGAATAAACCCCCAGGACCAGATGGAATCCCGGTGGAGTTATGCAAATATAATCAAATAATATTGGAAGAACTAAGATTGGAAATGTTTAATGATGCCCAAATCATGGATGGAAGAAATAATATCGCTCATCCCCAAAGAAGAAGCTAACTTACAAGAAATTTAAAACTATAGACCAATTTCACTATTAAATTCTGATTATAAATCATTGGCAGCAATTGTTTGTTTGTTTGTTTTATTGGATTTATATGCCGCCCTTCTCCCAAAGGACTCAGGGCAGCGTACAACATAAAAAAACCACACATCACGAAAGTTAAAAAGAAATTAAATACATATCCAAAAACAAACCCAATTTATAGGACAATACATTTAAAAAATGAGATAAAATTAACAGGCAAGGCCGGCTTGCTGGAAAAGCCAACTTTTTAGGGCGCGTCGGAAGGACCGGAGCTCAGGGATTATGCGAAGCTCCGGAGGCAGCTCATTCCAGAGGGAAGGCGCTCCCACAGAGAAGGCTCTCCCCCTGGGGGTCCACCAGCCGACACTGTCTGGCAAACAGCACCCTAAGGAGACCAACTCTGTGGAATCATACTGGACGGTGGGAGGCTACTGGTGGCAGTAGGTGGTCTCGCAGCTACCCTGGGCCTAAGCCATGGAGCGCTTTAAAGGTCATAATTAGTACCTTGAATTGCATCTGGAAAACAACCAGCAACCAGTGCAGGCCGCCTAAAAGGGGTGTAACATGGGAGCACCTAGGTACCCCCATGATAACCCGCGCGGCCGCATTCTGGACCAGCTGAAGCCTCCAGGTGCTCTTCAAGGGCAGCCCCATGTAGAGAGCATTGCAGTAGTCCAGGCGAGAAAGGACGAGGGCATGAGTGACTGTGCACAGAGCATCCCGATCCAGGAAGGGGCACAACTGACGTACTAGGCGAACCTGGTAAAAGGCTCCCCTGGTCACGGCCATCAGGTATTCTTCTAAACTAAGCCGTGTATCCAGGAGGACTCCCAGATTGCGAGCCTTCTCTGAGGGGGCTAAAATTTCTCCCCCTATCATCAAAGATGGAATAAGATGCACAAATTGGGATGATGGAAACCACAGCCACTCAGTCTTGGAGGGTTTGAGCTTGAGCCTGTTCCTCCCCATCCAGATCAGCACAGCCTTCAGGCATCAGGACATCACGTCGAGGGCATCGTTTGGGTGGTTTGGGGTAGAGATGAAAAGTTGGGTATCATCAGCATATTGATGATACCGTACCCTAAAACCACGGATGATCTTGCCCAGCGGTTTCATATATATGTTGAACAGGAGGGATGAGAGAACCGACCCCTGGGGCACCCCACAAGTGACGCGCCTAGGGGTCAATCCCTGCCCTCCAGTCAACACAAACTGCGACCGATCCGACAGGTAGGAGGAGAACCACCGTAAAACGGTGCCCCCCACTCCCAACCCCCCGAGTCGTCGCAGCAGGATACCATGGTCGATGGTATCGAAAGCCTCCGAGAGGTCTAATAGGTCCAGGACAGAGGAGCAGCCCCTGTCCCGGGCCCGCCAGAGATCATCGACCAACATGACCAATGCCGTCTCCATGCTGTACCCAGGCCTGAAACCTGACTGAAACGGATCCAGGTAGACAGCTTCATCCAGGTACTGGGGAAGCTGACGTGCTACGACACTCTCAACAACCTTTGCTACAAAGCGAAGGTTGGAGACCAGACGATAGTTGGCTAAAGAAGTTGGGTCCAGGGAAGGCTTCTTAAGGAGGGGCCTCCCACTTCAAGGCAGTGGGAAAGAACCCCTCTCTCAATGAAGCGTTGGTAATCGCCTGGAGCCAGCCTCATGTCACCTTCCGGGAAGCCGAAACTAACCAAGAGGGACATGGGTCCAGCACACAAGTGGCAGCAATGAGTCTCCCCATAATCCTGTCCATGCCTTTGGGGGTCACAGGATCAAACTAATCCCACCTTGTCTCCTCAAGATTCATCCCCGTTGGCTCGCTCGAATCTACCCAGTCAGAGTCCAAGCCTGTCCGGATCTGAGCGATTTTATCCTGCAGATACTGAACAAATTCTTCAGCCCTACCCTGCAAGGGGTCTTCCCCAGTTCCTTGGTTAAGTAAGGAGCAGGTCACCCTAAACAGGGCGGCTGGGTGGTTATCTGCGGATGCGATAAGAGCCGAAAAATGTTGCCGTTTTGCCGCTTCTATCACCATAAGTAGGATTTAATATGAATTCTTACTAGTGTTCGATCAGATTCGGACTGGCTGGCCCTCCAGCCACTCTCTAGGCATCTTTTCCAGCGTTTCATCTCCCGGAGCTCCTCGGTAAACCAGGGAGCCACCCGGGATTGACACCGGGTCAGAGGCCGCAAAGGCACAACGAGATCCAAGGCCCCAGCGGCCGCTCTATCCCAGGCTTCCACTAGGGCTTCGGTCGAGTTGTGAGCAAGGGATTCAGGAAAAGTCCCAAGCTCCATCAGGAACCTTTCGGGGTCCATCAGGCACCTGGGGTGGAATCATCTAGTCAGTTCTGCCTCCCTGCAGCGAGGGGTAGCAGTATGGAAGTCAAGCCTAAGGAGGAAATGATCAGACCATGACAAGTGTTGAATAGAAATATCCCCTAAATCTAGATCATTCATCCACTGCCCAGAGACAAAAATCAGGTCGAGCGTGTGTCCCCCATTATGGATGGGGTCTTGAATTAACTGAGCTAGGTCCATAGCTGTCATGGAAGCCATGAACTCCCAAGCTGACTCGGATGTCTCACCAATGGAAGGCAGATTGAAATCCCCCAGGACCATGAGCTTGGGAAAATCAACCGCCAATCCAGCTAACACATCCAGCAGCTCCGGCAGGGCCGATGAAACATAGCAGGGAGACAGGTACATAACAAAAAGGCCCACCTGAACTCCAAGGCCCCATTTCACAAAGAGAGACTCACACCCACCAATCTGAGGCACAGTGACCTCCTGAGGTCTGAGACTTTCCCTAATAACCACCACCACCACCACCCTGCCCCTTCCCTGGGCTTTTGGCTGGTGAAACACCTGGAAGCCTGGTGGGCATAGTTCATTAAGGGGCACACCCCCCTCATGGCCCAACCAGGTCTCCGTAATGCACGCCAGGTCCGCTCTACCCTCTTGTATGAGGTCGTAAATGAGGGGAGCCTTCTGTACCACGGACCTGGCATTAAGCGACACCAGCCAGAGACCAGGGTCCTGTAATCCCGGGCACCCAGGGATGCGAGAAGGGCAATGAGGGTCAGAACGCACGATCACTCTTAAACAGCAAACCCGCATCCTCCGAACATCATTTGGCCCTGGGCCCCCACCATATCTGCCTCTCCCACAAACAGTAGAGATAGTGAACCCCCCCCCCCCAATGGAATGGCTTAATGTCTCCCCTGAAATCCCAACACTTCCTAGCCCTCCCAACCCGCGCCCATTAGTTAGCGCTGGCCTGTGCCCTGGCAGACTTTCCCCCCAAGCCTGTCTGAGCCATCCAAATCAACCCCCCCTCCCCCCTTAAAATTTGGTTTAAAAGCCCCTGTAAAAAACCCTTAAGAAGTCTCTTCTTCGCATGCCACATCTCGGGATCCCAAGATCCGTCATTAAGGAAGCGTCTTTTTAAAAATTTTTTATATTAAAAGTTTTATTGATTTTTACAATTTTTTCAGGGAAAAAGGGTACATAGGGATATAAGAAAAATTTTAGACAGCTACATCGTGCGGACGAAAAGAGAACCCCCCAAATCTCAATACTTTTACATTATATAAAAAAAATAGAAAAAACATCAAGATTAAGTGATAGCAGTTCAGGTCTAACAAATAGTCATTCTGTTTCTATCATTTCTTTTTTTAGATCACTTCATAAAAAATACATTATAACAACAATTGCGGTAATGTTTCAAATCATTTTTGTGATCTGAGTCTTCTAGATGTTGCTTCTCCCCCCCCCATCTATTGGCAGAGCCTCAGCCGCTCCCTCCCTCATCTCTAGTGTAGGATCCCCTATTTCATCTAGGAGAGCACTACACTTCTTCATAAAAGCCTCAGCCTCGATGACTGTAGTGATTCTAGTTCTACTGCCCTCCCAGAAAATCAGCATGCCTTCTGGTAATAACCATTTGAACCAGACCCCCTTGTCATATAATTTTTTAGCTAGAGAAGAATATTTCTTCCTCTTATCTTTTACTTTCTTTGGGATCTGTTTAAGGATAGTTACTTCTTTATCTTTATATTTTAGTGGACTACCCCTTTGAGCTCGTAGAGTTTCATCTCTTGTGGTTTTTCTAAGAAATTTTACATGAACTTCCCTTGGAACATTATGTGTTCTTGCATATGCTGAATTAATCCTATAAATTAGGTCGATATCCCAACCTAATTGTTGTTTATCTTTATTAATGTATTCAGCTAATATTGTGGTCATAATCTCCTTAAGATCTTCATCCACTGCTTCTTCCAAGTTTTGAAACCTAAGGAAAAAAAGACATCCTTTCAAATTCTACCTTTATAACGTGGTTTTCAAATTCTACACTCCCCCTTTGAACTGCTCTAATCTCCTCTCTCACCCCAACCACCCCCTCCTCCAGTACACCTATTTTCTGTTCATTTTGTGTGACTTGTTGTGTTTGTCCGAGCCGATCATTTTGGTCTGCAAGTTGTTTTTTTATTTCATCCTGTCCCTTTAAGAGAGATTGAAGCATCTGCTGGGTAGATAAGTCCTTTGAACTTTCTTCTGGGGCCTTAGGTTGTAAAAAAGACCCCAATTGTGATTGATGAGTGACAGGGCTAGAAGTAGTCGATGTCGGGGCCGAAGAAATCTTGCCAGGCAGTACTTTTTTCGGGGCCATCATGAAGCTTGGAGACTGTTATAAGTCTTTGCAGAGAAATGGCGTCTGCAGGAGGGCACAGCCGGTAGAAATCACAGGGTGAACAAATCAAAGGGAGAATAAATCTTTCAACCAACTCAGTTATATAAATCCAAATGTTCCAGGTAATCCAGATCCAAGGGAATAAAGTTTTTAAAGAGGCTCCTAGAGATCTCTGGGGTAGAGACTAGTTCAAAGCCATAAGATCTTGCAAAGAAGGAATCTTTTCCATCAGAGTGAAGAAGAAGGAGGAAGTGGCCATCTTGGCTCAGTCTTCACAGGGTGGGGAAGCAACAGATCTCAAGTTTCCATACACAGTTCAAAGAGAAGCCAGTTCAACCATCCTTCCTCCCGCAATTGCAGTCTAAAGTTATTTTCCAATCATTTAAGAAGAGTGAAAATAGTTTTTAAAACTCCCTCTCTCTCCTGCATGGAGAGAGATTTTACAAACGCCGCTTTTCCGAGGGGGGTGGATTTCCCCCCCCCCTCCAGTCTTAATTCTTCCAAGATTGAAACAAGTTCTGAGCAGACTGCAATTTATTCAGTAGACAAAGCTATAAAGGATTTGGGGAGATTTCCCACTCACTGCATTTCAGCTGTATCTTCTTTAATTAGAAACCTCCCAGAGTCGTCCGGCGAAGAGGCGATGTCACTCGCCCCCCCACTGCTCCCTGGCACCTAGGCAAAGCTGGGAAAATGCCCCCACCGGCTGCCGCTGCTGCGGGGGGTCCCAGCAAGCCGCCTTTTGGCAGGAGACTCTATTTTTGAGCCTCCTGTGCTCCTTTCGGAGCCCGCCAAGGGAGCGATCGGTGGACTTTGTGTCCGTCGCCATTCTGTCCCAGAAGCGGAAGTGAAGGAAGCATCTTGATAGGCCAGAAGGCCATCCCCAGGAAAGGGGGAGTTCCCGGAGGGAATAAAGTTCTGTCGCAGTATAGCATAGAGGAGAGTGTGGCATCAACCAAATGGGATGACATCATGGGGAGATGGAACGAGGAGATGACATGTCCACGGGGGGGGGGCAGCCCTCAGTGTTCAAGGGGGTAGCAGGAAGCTTATGTCCATCATAAAAATAGTCGGTGTTGGGGACAATATGTAAGGATAATGGCCAGCTGTCCAAAATTGCAGCAGATGCTAGCTTGCGAGGTGGTGAAGCGGCCAGTGATGGTGGCAACGAGGACAGTGGTGGCATTGGTGGCTGCTCCAACTCCAACTCCAACAGCTAAACTCTGCCCATGCCAGCCGCACTCATATCCATCACCAGGGCAGCACTCTGTTGACCCAGTCCATAATATCACAGAAGGGGGGGGGCAAATGGCCAAATGGCACAGTACAGTGGCCCAGGCAATGGCAGCAATACCGGGGGGGCACAACGAAGGACCCCCCCACTCCAACCGCACCCACGCCAGCTCCCGAAGCCATCTTCCACTGGCGTTAGTATCCATGCCAACTGCCTCAGTCACTCCCCGCTGATCTAATTTATCATGTTCATAAGCAAGGAGGAGGGGGGGAGCAACTGGGATAACACCACAGCATGGGGAGCGGCAGCTGTAAAGACCCCAGACTGGGCATCCCACCGCCACCACCGACCATATCCACGCCGGCTGCAGAGAACCCAGACCGGGCATCCCGCCACAGCTGCTGACCACACCCACACCGGCAGCCGCCAACACTCTCCATTCTCCTTTCACCGCTAACCGCCCCATTATACTCACAATGTTCCGGCTATAAGGCAAGACATCGCAGCTCAATGGTATCCCCCGAGGCCCCAGGAAGTTCTCATAGCTGGACCTGGAACTAACGATGGAATAGGGTACCCTTGCAAGCCCCAAGAAGGACAATCATCTTCCCGAAGCTTTCCTCAAACACAACAGGACACCATCTTGGGCATGCGTATGGCAGGAAGAATTAAACAGGTGCTAAATGAACAAATACATCCAGATCAAAACTGATTTTTACTTTACAGACACATTAAAAATAATACGAGAGTCATCCTAGATATATTAGAATATTATGAGGTGCATCCAGAAAAGCAATTGGTCCTGGTTTTCCTTGATGCCCAAAAAGCATGCCCTTGATGCCCAAAAAGCATGCCCAAAAACAACTCAATTAGATAGGATGAAATTCAGAGGGAAAAAAATCAAAAAATTGATAGGAAAACTATGTAACACCCAGACAGCCAAAGTTCTGATGAATGGAGAATTAACAGAGAAGATTGAAATAAAAAAAGGAGTCAGACAGGGATGCCCCCTCTCTCCTTTGCTGTTTATATTAACTTTGGAAATATTGTTAAATGAAATTAG
Source organism: Natrix helvetica (assembly GCF_964273705.1). Taxonomy (NCBI): domain Eukaryota; kingdom Metazoa; phylum Chordata; class Lepidosauria; order Squamata; family Natricidae; genus Natrix; species Natrix helvetica. The sequence goes on from NC_138553.1 coordinate 51,470,719, forward strand.
GAAGGACCAGGGAATAAAAGGTTTAAGACTCAAAAAGGAAGAATATAAGACCCAAGCTTACACTAATGATTTAGTATTTGTTTTAGAGGATCCATTAAAAACTAGTCTGAAATTAATTCAAAAATTATAAGAATATGGGGAGGTGGCAGAATTAAAAATTAATAAAAGCAAATGAAAATGATAACTAAGAATATGACAAAAAAGCAAGAAGAAGAATTGGAATTAGTGACTAAAATACAAACAATTAAAAAAATGAAATACTTGGGGATTTGGGTGTCAGCAAAGGGTTCTACAATTAATTACATGGGATGGTAAAAACAAAATGCAGAAATACTTCCAAAAACATCTAATTAGAAATGTGCTATAATTAGATATTTTTGGACTTCCTGTGGTGACGTCAGCGTGTCTGGAGCTGAGGAACGGGAGCTCTCGTGATCTTTAACTCCAACTTCTTCGTTTGGGCTCATATTTGAGTGCTGTCGATCCTGTAGGGACCAACAGATTAAGGGGGAAACTCTGAAGACGCTGGGACGATAAGGCAAATCCTCCCAGCTGCAGGAGAAACCCACTAAACGCATGAGGAATCACCCTGCCACTTTGTCAGGACTGAACAATGGCGGCCACATAAGAAGGAAGCGAAGATACAGAGCAGCTGAAATCGAGGTATCCGTTACTACAATCCAAAGAAGAGGGAAACAACATGCATCTGGCAGAAAGGTGAGCTGGAAAGAAGGAGGCTCTGAGAAGGAGATTTTGTCAGACTTTTGCCGAGAAGCTGTGAGAGCAGATTTACGAACTGTGAATTGACAGCGTAAATAACTTGAACTAAATAAGCCAGAGAGAAAGCAAAATCCCGGCATGGATAACAGCAGTAGGAATTATTGAAAAGACTTGGAAAGTACAAAAGAAGTGTTCAACATTGGGGTTGGTTGTCGATTTGCTGACTTTTTTTTCTTGCTCTTCTGGAACGATCAGAGGGCCCCACTACCCACCCACCCACCCGTATTTCCCCTGGTAGCTGGACTGGCTGTATTAACTGACTGACACTAACATTGATACTGAACAGAGGGTGACATCTAGTGGATCAAAACTGGAACCTGCGGTCTGGAAAAATCAGTAACCTTTTATTACCTATTACCCTTATAATTGTTACACTGGAGAGATATCAATCTGTATAAGAAAACTGTGTGATATATAACATTAAGATATATGATAATTAAGGATTTAAATAGAATGGAATAATACATAGGAATGTGTAGATACTGAAATGTGATATTAAGGAAGGTTAATTATTACTAAATATTGAGATAGATAACTATTGATAAGATTGATAAGACTGATAACATTGATACTGTTGATAAAGTAGAAGCAAAGTAGAACTTATATGCAAGTGTGGACAAGGATAATTAGGGGGATAAAAATGGCAACCTCAGGAAAGCTAATTAAAAAAAACACACCTAATACGACTCTGGCAACACCCCCCTCCTCAAACCAAAGATCAATTGAGAGCGCACTAGGTCTGGAGAAAGGTGGAAAGATGGCAGAAACAACAGGGCCAGCACCAACATTGCAAAGTATGCAATTAATGCTCCAAACGATACAAGAGACGCTTATAAAAAACCAAGGAATGACAGCTGCAAATCATGAAGAGACAAGGAGGAATCATGAAGAAGTGAAAAATGAAATAGGAGAACTAAAAGGAGATATTAAAACCGTGGATGATAAAATTGAAAAGATACAGACGGCCTTAGCAATCAATGAACAAAAAATCCAGAATATTGAAACAAAAATAGAGCAAACAAACCAGAAGGTGGAAAAAATGGAGCTAGAATATAGACAATTGAATAAAGAATTAGAGTTATCAATAATGCGACTTGAAAATGAAAGAGCTGCATTCCATTTAAGATTCCAAAACATACCGGAAGAGAAGGAGGAATTTCTGAAAGGGAAGATGATTGAAATCTTTGCCGAAATGCTACAGAGGAAAGAACATGAATTGAGAGGGGATATTGATGAAGCTTACCGAGTGCATACTAACTATGCCAGAAGACACAGGCTCCCTAGAGAAGTGCATGTAAGATTTGCCAAAAAACCAACCAGAGATGAGGTATACAAAAAAACCAGAGAAGGGACGTTTACATACCAGGGAAAAGAGATGATCACGCTTAACCAGATTCCATGGAGAATCCGTGAACGACGTAGACAATACCAATTTCTAACAAACCAATTAAATAAAAACAGAATAATGTACAGATGGCTGATACCAGAAGGGGTACTGGTGACATGGCAAGGGAAAAGATATAAGATAGAGAATATAGAGGAAGCGCAGGAATTCTATGAGAAATACTGTACAGGGGAAGAAGAACAAGGAAGTAAAGAGGAGCTAGAAAGGGGAAGGTGAGGCCAAGAGGAAGAAACATCAGAAGATAAAGAAAGAAACAGGAAAGAAGAACAGAGGCAAGAAAGAGAGAGAGCAGAAAAGGAAGGTGCGAGAGGGAAGAGTCAGATACAAACTAGAAGTAATAAGAAAAACCCCATCTAAAGATGGACCAGGAAATAACAGTTATCTCAATAAACTTGAACGGATTGAACGCACCAAAAAAAAGAGTGCAGATGTTTAACAAACTGAAGAAACTAAAGGTAGATATAATCTGCATACAGGAAGTGCATATTAAAAGGGACCATAAGAACTTATTGGAAAATAAAAAAACTAGGGAAATTATACACAACACTAGCAGAAAAAAAAAGAGGAATTGCAACATACATAAAGGAAAAAATAAATTCCAAAAAAGTCTACTCTGATGAAGAAGGCAGGATACTAATGATTGAATTAGAGACAACAGAAAAACAGATACTATTAATAGTCATATATGCACCAAATCAGAAACAAGAGGAATTTTATAGGAAACTACACAACAAAATAAACGAATTAGAATATGAAAAGAAAAAAAAATATGCTGCCCAAATCTTTTTTTGAGATGGCAACTGAATACAAATTACACGATATTTGGAGAGAAAGGCACAAAACAAGAAAGCAATATACTTTTTATTCGAACCCCCATCAGTCACTATCAAGAATTGACATGGCTTGGATCTCTTCTGGACTATGCAATCAAGTAGATGAAATTGAAATAGAAGCAAATGAGTGGGCAGATCATAATCCAATAAAATTACGATGGAAAGGTCAAAGAAGAAGAAAAAGATGGATGATGAATTCAAGCATCATAAATGAAACAGAATACACTCAAATGCTGGAGAAAGAACTAAAACAATTTTTTAGAATAAATAAAAGAGAAGATACCTCAATTCAAAATCTCTGGGACACTATGAAAGCATACATAAGAGGCCTTACGATTGCCTATTTGGCGAGGAAAACTAGAAATCAAAAAAAGCAACAAGAATGTATGCAAAAGGAACTTATGGAAGCCGAAGATGAATTCCAGAAAGATCCAAAGAATAAAATTAAAAAAGAAAAAAGAGAGATAATCAAACATAAGCTCAAACTAATAAACCAAAAGGAATTAGCGCAGAAAATCAAAGCAGCCAGACAAAGCTATTTTGAACAAGCCAATAGGACGATGGCTGGCATACAGATTGAAGAATGAAAGAGAAAAAAGGATGATATATCAATTGAAAGACAAGGAGGGAAGAATTCAATACAAAGCAGAAGAAAAGAAGAAAATTATTCATAAATACTTCACAAAATTATACACACAAGACAGTATGGAGGAAAATAAAATAAAGCATTACTTAAAGACAGCAAAGATAACCCCAATCTCAAAAGAGCAAAGGGAGGCGATAAACAGGCCAATAACGTTAGCCGAAGTGGAATCAGCTCTGAAAAACCAGAAAAGTAATAAAACACCAGGACCAGATGGAATACCGGTGGAGCTATACAAATATAATAAAATAATACTGGAAGAATTAGGGGTAGACATGTTTAATAAAATCTTAGGAAAAGCCAAGATACTGGAAACATGGACAGAAGCAATAATATCGCTAATCCCAAAAGAAGAATCCAGCCAACCAGAAATTCAAAATTACAGGCCAATTTCATTATTAAATTCTGACTATAAAATATTTGCAGCAATTATGGCAGGAAGAATCAAACAGGTTTTAAATGAACGAATACACCCAGACCAAAATGGATTTCTACCTCACAGACACATTAGAAATAATACGAGAATCATCCTAGACATAATAGAGTACTATGAGGCGCACCCAGAAAAACAAATGGTACTGGTTTTCCTTGATGCACAAAAAGCATTTGACAATGTAGTTTGGAAATTTATAATAACAGTATTGGATGAGATGAAATTCGGTGAAAAATTTATAAAAATGATAGAAGGATTTTATAATAACCAGACAGCCAAAGTTCTGATGAATGGAGAATTAACAGAGAAGGTCGAAATAAAAAAGGGAGTCAGACAGGGATGCCCTCTCTCTCCTTTGCTGTTCATACTGACTTTGGAAATTTTACTAAATGAAATTCGGAAAGACCAGGGAATAAAAGGTTTAAGACTCAAAAATGAAGAATATAAGGCACAAGCCTATGGCGATGACCTTGTATTTGTACTAGAGGACCCATTAGATTCCAGTCAGAAATTAATTCAAAAATTAGAAGAATATGGCGAAGTGGCAGGATTAAAGATCAATAAAAACAAAACAAAAATGATAACCAAAAACATGACCAAAAAACAAAAAGAGGAACTGGAAATAATAACCAATATGCAAATAGCTAAGAAAGTGAAATACCTGGGGATCTGGGTGTCGGCAAAATGTTCCACAATTAAAGATGATAACTATAACAAATTAGTGATACAAATAAAGAAAGACTTTAAAAATTGGAAAAATATTCAACTATCACTCATGGGACGCATAGCGACAATCAAAATGAATATTTTACCAAGAATCTTATTCCTGTTGCAAGCCGCACCTATTAACCCAGGTTAAAAATTCTTTCAAGAGTTAAATAACATAACCACTAGGTTTATCTGGCAGGGACGAAAAGCGAGGATCAAACTAAAGTCATTGCAAGACAGCAAAGAGAGGGGAGGTTTAGCATTACCAAATTGGGACTTATACGCATTAGCGGTATCAATAACATGGGTGAAGGATTGGATAGAGCTAAAGAATAAAAGAATTTTGACCCTGGAAGGCCATGATTTGCAAGCAGGCTGGCACACTTTCCTATGGGATGATAAAAATAAAACGCACAAATACTTTCAAAAACATTTAATTAGAAGAGCGTTATTGCAAAAATGGCTCAAAATTTAAAAAACTCATTACGTGAAAATCCCAAATTGGCTATCACTGACAGAAAGGACGACTCACCCAAATTTTATAGATTGGAACAAAATATTAAGATATAGAGACTTAATTGATAGACAGGGAAACTTAAAAACAATTGAAGAATTGGCAGAACAGAACATGAAAGTGGACTGGTTAACCTACCTGCAAATCAAAACTAAATACAATAATGATACCAAATTATATGGCATTGAAACAGAATCACACGAATTGGATAAAATCATTCAAAGCCCAGTTAGAAAAATGATAGGGAGAATATATAAATTTCTCCTGAAATATAAAATGGAAGAGGAAATTGTGAAAGAACAAATGATAAAATGGGCACAGAACTTTGGACACAATATTGAATTAGACAAATGGGAAAATTTTTGGGGAACAAACTTTAAAATGACACTCTTAGTTGCATATAAGGAAAACCAGTATAAAATGTTTTATAGGCACCTGGCACCAACAAGGTTAGCTAAAATATCGTCAAATACATCCCCAAAATGTTGGAAATGCGAATCGATACACGGAACGTATTACCACTTATGGTGGACCTGTGAGGAGGCTAAAAAGTTTTGGAAAAAGATCAAAAACTGGCTGGAGGCAATAACGGGAGTTAAAATAGAATGGAAACCGGAAATCTTCTTATTAGGATTACTGCCTACAAAATACAAAAAAGAAACCCAGTATTTAATATTGCATATAATAACGGCGGCAAGGATTGCCTATGCCCAGAAATGGAAAAACAAGCTAACTCCAAGTGAAGATGAAATAATAAGAAAGGTGATGGACTGTGCTGAAATGGACAAGCTAACTAAAGAAATCCAGGGAAAAGAAGAATCAGAATTCTATCAGATATGGGATAAATGGTATAGGTGGATGGAGGAAAGAAATAAGAATCCTAGGCGATAAATAAGCAGAATGTGGTAGCTCTTACAGATTGTTGTCGGTGTTAAAATGTTTATTCAGTGGTTAATATAAATATGAATGATTCTGGATAAAAGTACTTTCAAACAAATGCAGTTAAAGGAGAATGTTGGTATATTGACGGTATAAAGATTTTTGATTTAAAATGTACAATTCACTTTGAATGAAATATAAAGAATGATTGTAGTAATGCACGGAATTTAATTGTAACCAATCAACATGCTTGCTGGAAGATGTATTGAAGAGTGTTTTGTGTGTGTGTTTTCTGTCTAATTAAAACAATAAAAATTTAAAAAAAAGAAATGTGCTACTGCAAAACTGGCTCAAAATTTTTAAAAACCACTATGTGAAAATCCCGAATTGGCTATCCCCGACAGAAAGGACAATGCACCCAAACATTACAGATATGAATAAAGTGATAAGGTACAGAGGTCATTAATGAACAGGGAAATTTAAAAACAATCAAATAATTGGCAGAACAAAACATGAAAGTCGACTAGCTAACCTACTTGCAAATCAAAGCTAAACACAATAATGATACTAAATTATATGACAACCAAATGGAACCACACAAATTAGATAAAATAATTAAAAGTACAAAAAGAAAGATGATAGGGAGAATATATAAATTTCTTCTGAAATATAAAATGGAAGAAGAAATAGGGAAGGAACAAATGGTAAATTGGGCACAGAACTTTGGCTACAATATTGAATTAGATAAATGGGAAAAATTTGGGGGGACAAATTTAAAAATGACACTATCGGTTGCATACAAGAAAAACCAGTACAAAATGTTTTAAAGATGGCACCTACCTACCACCAGCAAAGTTAGCAAAAATCTCAGCAAGTATATCACCAAAATGTTGGAAATGTGAAATAGCACACGGAATATATTATCACATATGGTAGACGTGTGAGGAAGCCAAAAAGTATTGGAAAAAGTTTAAAAATTGGTTAGAATCGATAACGGGAATTAAAATTGATTGGAAACCAGAAGTGTTTTTATTAGGAATAATGACAACCAAATATAAAAAAAGAAATCCAGTATTTAATTCTACAGATAATTACAGTGGTGAGGATTGCCTGCACTCAGAAATGGAAAAATAAATTGATATCAAGCGAAGACGAAATAATAAGAAAGGCTATGGACTGTGTCAAAATGGACAAATTAACAAAAGAAATTCAGGGAAAAGAAGAGACAGAATATTATCAGATATGGGGAAAATGGTGTAGGTGGATGAAGGAAAGAAACAAGGGTCAATGAAAGAAGCCAATAAAGCCCAAAAATAGAAGTTAAGGATGATTATCATGTATATATGCATTCAAGAGAGTTGAAACTTCTTAGAGGTAATCACCCAATATATCAGATAGATATATATATAATATATTAGAAGGGGAAATAACATAAGGAGAATTGTACCAATTTGAAACTGCTATAAGAAGGAACATGAAGTTCCGCCTGGAGGAGAAGCCAACGTCACAACATTACAATGTGCAGTCTCGACACTCCGAGACCGTCGTTGATACTTTTGCTGGATGGTCCATTTGGACCTAAACCGTCCTGCAGAGATGGTGATCAGGAAGACGAAGGCTTGCTGGTCTCAGGGGCACCGCAAAGTCCCTGATTGACCCAAGGGAAGCTCTTCAAGCCGGCGGTAAACAGGAAGCCCCAGGCTGATGAAGTCAGGATGGCTCTGGAAGGAAGGAAGTGAAAAGAGAAAGTGAGTCCATCTGGTGAGGTATTTTTTCTATTTTGGGAAAGATTGCCCAAAGAAACTTTTTTTTAAAACCAAATTAGATCCTTAAGCAAAAGAATTAAGCGGTGAAATTAAGTTATATTGGATTGCTTTGGAAAGCTTTTTTTTTCTTTGTAACTATACTTTGTGGATTGAAGTGCTCGCAACATTTCTCGTTTCTCCTCTTAAAGTGAACGGATTAATTTTTTTCTTCGCTTTTTGCTACTTTATTTTTTGACTCCTGGATTAAAACCTTCCTTTTTATTTTAACAATTCTTCCTATTACTTGTCATTAAATTTCATTAAAGAACTTTGTTTCCTACAAGCCAGAGATATATATTAGAAAGTGAAAAGTAGCAACACTGCCACTCGGAGGTAAGAGGCTGGAGTTTTTGAAACAAGGTATCTCTTCTTTTTTCCTCTTTGATCTTACTGACTTTGTAACTGAAGGGTTTGCAATTTGTTTACAGAAACTGATAAAGAGCCAAGGGCATGAATTGTTTTCGCAGGTGCTTTTGAGAACTATTTTAGCAGGGGAGAGAAAGGGGGGCGAAACAGAACACTTCTCCTTTGAAGAGCATAAAACAACTTGTGTTTAAGTCAACCTAAAATTTAAAAAAAAGAGGCCTGGAAGGCTAGAGTGGCAGTGGCTACTAGTGTTTTTTTCTTTTCCTTCTTCTTTTTTGGAAACATAGAACAATATTCAGATGAGGAAACCTTAAAATTCCAAAATTTCTTGGCTGGAATTCAAAATCTATTGGAAGGATATGGGAGAATTGAAAAGAAGTTGGAAAAACTAGTGTTCCTCACAGCAAAAGATGAAGGGGTTGGAGCCCCAAAAATAAAAGGGAGAATAAAGACATAGAAGATAAAGACAAGACAATAGACGAATGTATTAATGGAGCAAATGGGGGTGAAAGTGGAGCAAAGGGAATATGGAAAAGGGAATTCGACGAACTGGAGCTCTACCCCAGATTCCAAGATACAGAAGGAAAAAAAAGAGTAATGATGATGGATTTAAGAAGAGAATTTTTTTCAGAAGCACGATTGACAACCAAAGACAAGCTAATTTTAATAACAGCTGGAGGGCAGCGAGATTACCTGAGAGATCCTTCAAGCAACAAAATGTGGAGAGAAGTCTATAAAAATCTTATAAAGGAGATAAAAAGAAGATTGACACCACAATTGGCAAGAGAGATAAGACTGTTTTGTTACTGAAAAGATACAGGTTGACAATGAAAGTTGATAATAAAAAATTAGTTAATTTTGGTGATCAATAAGTAGGAATTTAGTAATTCTTAGATTGTTTTAGATTGTTATTAAATGTTTATTTGTCAACAAATAATTAACTATAATAACAATAATGAAATGATAATGGATACAGTTTAATGATATATACATGTACTGGCAAACTAGTAAAAGAAATTTGGATATAAATTGCAAATTGCGATCTGGGAAAAAGACCTATAAATTTTATTAATAAACTTTTGTTTAGATCTTGTCATAAAGGAGTAATGTTTTTGGGGTTTGACGAGAGGAGGTGGGATATAAATAGTAAATGATTTTTAGCCAATTATAAAAACAACAAGGGAGTTCCGGTTCCGGCGGCAGCGGCGACGGGCAGCTCTTTGCCCGCTCCGGCTCTCCGGTGGGCTTCCCCACTCCTTGGGGGGCACAGGACACCCCTCAGAGGGGTCCTGCCGGAGGGGCGGCATCGCGGGGAGCTCCTGCAGCGGCGGCGGCCGGCGGGAGGTCTCTCGCGCGCCCAAGGCACCGGGGAGCTAGATCGGAGGGCGCCTCGCGTTTCTGCGCCTCGCGCCTCGCTAAAGCCGTCTGGAGAATGAAGCAATTGAAGGAAGCAGCTGCGGTGCGGTGAGGTTGCTTCTCTCTTCATGCCCTATTTCGCACGAAGAATTAGTTATAAAATAACTTTAAAATAACTTTCGGAGTATTCTGGAGGCGTGGCTGGAGGGAGGGGGGTTTCCCCCCCCCCTTGGACAAGCGGCGAGGAATAATTTTGCTCTCAGCCCCCGGGGAAGGAGGAGGGGGGAGAGCCAATGAATGAAGCCTCACCCAGGCTGAGATGATTTTCTTTTCAACTTAATTTTACTTTCTACTGTGATTTGTGGACTTTTGGAACTTTTTAAAAACTTTGTTATGCCTCTGTGCCCAAAACTGGCAGGGCAAGATGGCACACTTCCGTTGTCTTTATGAATTGTGAAACCTGACTCCACCTTTAAAATTCAGGCTTCCGGTCTTTGTCTCCGTGTCTCCCAGAGGAATCTCTTGTGGATTGGTATTTTTTGAACTTTCTAGGGGAAACCTTTCATCTATTGCCAGACTTATTAGAGAGATTCTCTTCTGCCTGGTTCTTCTGCTCCCGGACCTCACCTGGCTACCCTTCTTTTCTAACTGTTTATCTTATATATGGACTGAACTTCTAATGTTATAAAGGATGGCATCCAAAAGACCACCTCCTGGGAAACCTGGCTTTGCCACGTCTGCTCCAACATCTGTAACATCCAGTCCAGCCACACAGTCAAAGATAACAGAACTGATGCAACCTAAGACTATAGAGATGGACTTTCAACAAATGCTTCAACAAATTTTACAGGGCCAGGAGGAAATCAAGAAACAGCTAAGGGAAATGAAAGATGAAATTAAAGAAAATCAAGCCCAAATTTATAAGAACTCACAGAGACTGGATCTTGTGGAAGGGGGGGTGGAGGAGGTGAGGGGGGGGGGTGGAAGCTGTGCAGAAAGGGAACAAAGATCTTGACATCCAACAGATGAAATTAGAATTTGAGAGAATGTCCTATTATCTTAGATTTCAAAATGTTATAGAAGAAGATGGGGAAAATATAAGGGACATCATGACAAACATTCTGGCTGACTACACACACAAAGAAAAACAACAGATGGGGTGGGATATAGACCTGGTTTATAGAGTGAACTCAGCTTATGCTAGAACACACAATGTACCCAGGGAGGTTCACATTAAATTCCTTAGAAAAAGCACAAGAGATGAAATTCTGGGTGTACAAAGGGGGCAAGCATTGACATATCATGATATGGAGATAACCATTCTGAAGCAGATCCCTAAGAAGATTAGAGAAAAAAGAAAAAATTATTCACAATTAGCGAATAAATTATACCAGAAAGGGGTGTGGTTTAGATGGTTGATGCCTGAAGGTATGCTGATATTCTGGGAGGAGACAAGAATTAGAATTAATTCACCCATAGAGGCGCAGGCCTTTATGGAAAAAAATAAAACACTCCTAGAGAAACCACCAGACACTACAACGGACACGCAGGACACGGGAGGGGCCAGAGCTCTGCCAGTGGAGGGAGATGGGGCAATAGCAAGAAGACTCAGATCACAAAAATAAACAAGAAAATCATATTATTATAAATTGACTGAAAGTGAAAATGGAATTATATTTGGATTTTATACTGTAATGTTTAATTTGATTGAATTTTATAATAGAACTAATATGCTGATTGTAATCAATTATATACTAATGCATTATATATAAATGTATACTATGGGTATGGAGGGAGGGGGGCCTCACACATTTTGCAACTGCCAAAATTTGTATACCTGTCCATTTACCCTTTTCCCTATAAATCTTGAAAAACCAATAAAAAATTTTATTACAAAAAAAACAACAAGGAAATGTCAATGGATATTGTTTAATAATATATACATGTTCTGGTATTGGCAAAAGCAACTTGGATTCAAACTCTAAACAGCGAGTTGGGGAACAAAAGGGGGGGAAGGTTTAGAAATTTTATTAATTGACTTTTACTTAGAATATGTCATAAAGGTGTAATGTTATTGGAGGATTTTTGAAATAGCTAATGAATGCCATTATGTGGTTGTGTCTTTAAGTATGAATGATTTGAAGTAAAAGCACATTCAAATGAGAATTGTGGTACATTGATAGTAAGATATACAAAGATTTTTGATTTAAAGTCTATAATCTTATATGAAGTATAAGTAATGACTGTGGAAGAAATGCACGAAAATTAACTGTAACCAATTGACACACTTTCTACAAGATGTAATGAAGGATGATTCTTTTTTTTTTTTTGTTTAATTAAAATTTAAAAAAAATCAAAAAAAGAAGGAACTTGAAGTTTCAATGTATTGTACAAATGTAGTTTATGTCTAATTTTTGTTGGTGTGTATTTTTGAAAACCAAAAAACCAAAAAAAGGAAATATTGTAATATATAGTATAACTAAAGGGAAGATATTGCTAAGATGCTTAACTGGTTTTTAAGCTTATATTGTATTCAAACCTATCGTGATTGTGGCCTTGAATACAATATAGGATGAAAAACTAGACAATTTGACTGTTTCTGGATTATACCTTTGAATATCAGAGTCAGCTTTTACATGCAATAATAGATCAAATCCATCTTTAGTAAAATGCTATTAGGGAAGATAGATGGCTTTGTCTTCACCAGTTAATATGATTGCTATGAAATATGCTTATTTTCCTAAATTTTGCTTCTTTCAAATCTCATCTAAAACCCATTAAGATTAAGGTTGTGTTTTCCGATGATTGCAATAGGACTTGAATCACATTTCTAATGAAGTTGCATATTTTTGAAAGATACCACATAGCCAATCCAATAGTGATTATGCCACCTCAAAGTATTAAATACAGGGGAAAAAATAATCATTCCCCACAATTGTTATCTCAGGTTTCTAATGACTGCAATTTTAATTTGCATTTCATCTATTGTTTAATACTTTTACAATTGAGAGGGGATAAAAGAGAAAATACTATCCATACATCTATTAAAATGCATAGAAATATCGTAAAATAAATTAATTAAAAAGACAAAGATCATTAAAAGAGTGCCACGGGACCAATTTCTTATGCTTCCCCTTTCCTGGCTGAAAAAAATAATAGCATTTTTGCTGTCTTCTATCATTGTAAAAATGTTCCAGAGTGATGTGACTGCATTAGAAAAAGTCTGCTCCCAAATGATATCCCAGAGAAAGAGGCACCCAAACATTGCTTCCTAAGCTAACTGTACAGATAAGACAGAAAGTTTTTAAAGCAGTTACAGCTGTCTGGAACTAAGACTAATGAGAGGGGGAAAAGGAAATTCTTTGTCTTTGTGAAGTTTGGATCTGCTTATTTATAATAACTGAGCTACTAGTAATTGCAAATCATTTTCATTGTAAAACAAAATATGCTGTTTCATTTCTGAATGCCTCCAAGTCCATAGCAACTCTGTATATTTTGTATGTGTTTTTTCCCAAAATAACAGTTTCTCTACGTCACTTAAATGGGGATGCCAAAGTGCACTTTTTCCAAGACTACTTTACCAGCCCCAAATAGACTTTTCCAAACAGGCTCTGAGTTTAACCTTGCTAACTTCCACAAACTTTCCTAGTCAAATTTCATTTTGTCACATGACAAGCCTATGACCTGTAATCCAGGATTCCTATGCAGGTGCATTTGGCAATTGAGACAAGAATAGGAGAGGTATATGAGCAGGGATAATCTGGTCATTTTCATATTACAAGGCTTCATGCCTTTTATGACTGAATTATGATTTGCTTTATTATTTGATAATGTTGATAATTCTTAATTAATTATTAATTATTACATGCATATTTTAAAGAGCTTGAATTGAAGCAACATAAAGTATTTGTAATAGCTAAATAATTAAGTAAATATTTTATAAACTTTTTGCATCTGTAGTCATTCAATTATTATTTCCTAATTTTGTATAAATGTTAAAAAGGTATGGTGATAGTTAAGAACTTAAATTAAATATATTATTATTCATCAAATGTGGTTCTGATAAAACAATATATCTAGGATAAGTGCCATAGGCTTTCATAGAATCAGGTTGGTATAGTGCCGTGATGGCGAACCTATGGCACGCGTGCCACAAGTGGCACGCGGAGCCATTTGTCAGGGCACGAGAGGCGCTGCCCTGTCAGCTGGCCAGCACGCATACGCGCGCTGGCCAGCTGAGTTCACCTTTTTAAAAGCTATTTTTCGCCTTCCCCAGGCTCCAGAGGCTTTATAGGAGCCTGGGGAGGGCGAAAAGAGCCTCCCCCGCTCCCCTGGAGGCTTCAGGGACCATCCCTGAAGCCTTCAGAACGCTTAAAACCACCCTCCGAGCAAACCGGAAGTGACTTCCGGTTTGCTCAGAGGGTGGTTTTAAGCGCTCCGAAGGCTTCAGGGACCGTCCGAGGCTTCCCTGATGCCTTCGGAGCGCTTAAAACGACCCCCCGAGCAACCCGGAAGTCACTTCCGGTTTGCTCGGAGGGTGGTTTTAAGCGCTCCGAAGGCTTCAGGGAAGCCTCTGGACAGTCCCTGAAGCCTCCAGAGGGCCTCCGGGTGGTCGGGGGAGGCTCTTTTCGCCCTCCCCAGGCTCCTATAAAGCCCCTGGAGCCTGGGGAGGGCAAAAAAAACATGTAAAAATGGGGGTGGTCGCGCATTTTGCGCGCATGCGCACTGGGGTGGTCGCGCGTTGTATTATGGGTGCGGCACGCCTGCACTCGACCCCCCTGCGCTCCCCCCACTTGTGGCACACGAGCCAAAAAAGGTTTGTCATCACTGGTATAGTGGTTAAATCACCAGGTTAAAAACCAGGAGACTGTGAGTTCCAATCCCACTTTAGACATGAAGCTAGGTGAGTGACCTTTGGCCAGTCATTTTCCCTCACCCAAGAAAACTGCAGGGATTAATCCAAGCAGTCACCAGGAGTCAATACGGACTCAAAGGTGTGCACACATGCATGTACATATACACACAGTCTTCCAGTAGGAACCATGTGGATATCATGTCCATAATGACTTAATAAATTATATTATTGTGTCAGTCATGCAGTGATGAAAATGACATACAAAATGTAATCCATATTTTTATGCATTGATATCATGTTGAATGTGATGCCATGATATTGACATCCTCCTTGCCTTCCTCTGTGGACATCCCTGCCTGCAACCAATTTGGTGCTATGTAATCTCATATATGAAAGTAAACTAAAATCCAGAATAGTGTATATTATTATTATTATTATTATTATTATTATTATTATTATTATTATTATTATTATTATTATTATTATTATTTCACACTTGGTGTACATGGATGATTTGAAGCTGTTTGGTAAAACAAAAGCTGAACTGAATTTATTAATTGAAAGCACAAAAGAATTTAGCCAAGACATTGGTATGCAGTTGGAAATTGACAAATGTGCAACAATGGCAACCAAGGCAGGCAAGGTCCTAGAAGATGATGGAATACAACTTGAGAATGAAGAAATGATAAAGGCAGTAAAACCAGAAGAAGGCTACAAGTACTTGGGGATTTTAGAGGCCTCTGACTTAATGCATAATAAAGTCAAGGAATTAACCTCAGCCAAGTACATTCGACAAATTCGCAAAATATTAAAGTCCAAACTGAGTGGAGGAAACAGCATAAAAGCCATAAATACCTGGGCTATATCTGTAATTCAATACTCTGCAGGAATAATTGACTGGCCCCAGATGGAGTTGGACAATTTGGACAGAAAAATGAGGAAGCTTATGACAATGAATCATGCTTTGCACCCTAAAAGTGATGTTGACCGATGGTATCTACCAAGAGCAGAGGGTAGTTGAGGACTCCTACAAGTAAAACAGACTGTGGAAGAAGAAAGACACAGCTTGAATGATTACATCCAGAAAAGCGAAGAACCAATGATTAAGGAAGTAAATAAAGGAGGCCTTTTGAAGACAACTAAGTTAAAATCTGAATATAAGAAAAAAGTGAGCTGAAAATTGGAAAAGCAAAGCTATGCATGGCCAATACTTGAAAAGTATTGAAGGTAAAGCTGACCAAAAACTAACTTGGATCTGGTTAAGATCAGGAGTACTGAAAAAAGAAACAGAAGGCTTTATTTTGGCAGCTCAAGAACAAGCCTTAGCCACAAACTGCATGAAGGCAAAAATTCAACATGTTACCACCAACAGCAAATGTTGCCTCTGTAATGAGAAAGATGAGATCAAGTCGAACACTTGATCAGTAGGTGCAGCAAAATTTCACAAACTGACTACCTACAATGCCATGACCACGTTGCTAAGATTATTCACTGGAAATTGTGCCAAAAGTTTGGATTTGAGTACAGCAGAAACCACTGGGACTACTGTAGGTCGATTGAGAAGGTTTTAGAGAATGAGAAAGTCAAGATCTTGTGGGACTTCAGAATCCAGACTGACCGGCACTTGGCCTATAACACACCTGACATAACAATAATTGAAAAGAAAAAAGTATGGTTCATTGACATTGCAACACCTGGTGATGCACGAATTGAAGATAAACAGCAAGAAAAAAATCAGAAAATACCAGGACTTGCAAATTGAGGTTGAGAGACTGTGGAAAAAGAAATCATGTGTTGTCCCAATTGTAATTGGAGCCCTTGGAGCAATACATATAGGGCTACCTCGCTATTTGAAAATTCTAAATTTACCTGACTTGAACATTCTGCCTCTACAAAAAAACACCCTACTTGGAACAACTTATATCCTCCGACGTAACCTTAACAGTTCCTAGGTCCTTGATTAGGACTCGAGCTGTTGAGCTACCAACCAGCCCCAAAGGCTGTGAATCTCACCAAAGATTAACCACATAATAATAATATCACAGTTGTAGAGGACCAAAGTGTACAGTTTATTGATATCGCTGTGGAAAAACTAGAAAAAATAATGAAATATCGCGACCTGGCCATCAAAACTACACGGCTGTGGATGAAGCATGTAACAGTGATACCCATTGTCATCGGGGCACTTGGCACCATGTCCAAGAATTTTACAAGATACATCAACAAATTGCAGCTTCCTGCAATAACACCAGTGCAACTGCAAAAAACTGCTCTACTTGGAACATCTTATATTTTAAGAAAGTACTTGGTTGATACCTAGGACGCTGGCAGCAAACCGTATCAACCATTAGCACTAGTCACTAGTATTTGTGATGCATTTTTGAATGTTCAGTTGGCTGAGTTTCATGTTTAATGAATAAAGTATATGTAATGATGGTGGTGGTGGTGGTGGTGGTGGTGGTATAGTGTTTTTAAAAAGTATTTCACTGAATTACCCATTCCTTTGTGTGTTAATTGCCTTTATTAAAATTAGCATTTTAAAATGTCCAATTTTCTTGCTCATCTGTGAAATGTCATTCATTGCCTCATGTATCATATCTGCTAATTAAATTTTCATGCTACCTAATTTTACTTGTTTATCTTTTCTCCTCCAAAATGTTGTCTATTTTTACCAGAATTGCTGAATACTGAATATGATCTCCCTTCTGCACCCAAATAATCTACTTTAAATTTAGTCATAAGGAACAGTCATGATTGCAATTATGATTTTTTAAAAATTCTATGTATCTAAATTATTTTCAGGAGCTTTTTGAGAGCCAAAATATATGTGACACAGAAGATGTGTGAATGATATTTTATTGGTTCTTTTCCTCTGCTTTCTAATGTACAGATGCTGTGGGAGGTTGCCAATCTGATTGTAATATCTGCTAGAAGCTACAGTGACATAATTGCACAAATTATGCAAATAATATCATTTGCGTAATGTTTTGATGATAATAATGTTCACGTGATGTTATTTACACATACACACACAGACAAGATATCAATGACTGTGACCATTATCACTGGTCTTATTACTTTACATGGGTAAAATTGTTATTTTACCCATGTAAGTTATTTTCCACCATTTTGGAAAGAAAACATAAGATTCTTCTATCCAGTCTATTAAAGTGATAAAACAACCTGAGGAAGACAATTCTGTTGAGATTTTTTAAAAAGGGGGAAATAATTGTATTACTAAACACTTTGCCTGCAATGCTCATTAGTTCAAATTGGCAGCCTCCTATTACTGCTATTCATCTTCTAATAAACTGAGAAGAGTAGACTCAATTCAGCTTTTTAAGAGTGTTTTCATGCATGCATTTAATCTCTTTTCTATTTTACATTTTCCTGGGGTTGTGATTTACTGTGCTTGTGCTACCATTATACAAAATGAAGTGGCCACCTACATCTGAGATTGCTGACTAGCAGCAGCAACACAATGTGTTAAGAAATGGGATATGTCACCTGCAAACCTATCTGGATTTCTCTTAAGCCACTGGAACACCTCCAGGGGTGATGTATGAAGATCTCATGAGTTCTGAAAAGAGCCAACTATTAATTCACTTAGTCTTTGCATACAGAAATGGGGGAGGAATACTGTTCTGTGCACAACTAGAAACTATATATTTATTGGACACCAGAAAATGTTAGTTATTTAAAATAGCAGTTATTGAGATAATTGAGAAAGAAAAATATGTCCTTAACCTTGGTATGCAGAGTTTGGTTCGATGATACAAGCTGAGATGGCTACAATTTATGGCTGTATTTTCTCTTCGCGCTTTCTTAAGATAACCGACTAAGCCTAATTAGCAATGTCGGAGAAAAAGAAAAAAAAGAAAAAGAAAGATGGGGCGAGCACAGATGGATCAGCTTCCTCTGACAAGGAGGCTCCCTCGGACACAGAGAAGCAAGAACCTTCAAACGTATTCCAGGAGCAACAAAGTGCCAAGCCAGATGTGGGGGAAGGAGCTACAGAAGGCAAGATCTATGGACTGAGGTCAGTAAACCTCCCTCATTATCAAGATACAATTAATGAACGGCAAAAGTCTAAACGGCAACTGCCGGCAGAGAAAAAATCCTCCCACGCAGAAAGCAAAGTTTATGAAATCTCCCCAGATGATGAGCAAGAAATGCAAAGCTATCTATATCGATTAAAGCTGTTTGAAAAATATACTAGGGACGTGAGAGAGTGCCTTAATGAAATAAAGCGAAGTAGGGGGAGCTCCCCCACTCCCAAAATGTCTGAGGACTCCATCTTGTCTTCAAAACAACAGCCTAAGACACACCCCACAGAGTTCATTGGTCAATTAGAACAAAGAGACATGTACACGTCACCGAGGTCACGTGGTCCCTTTGAGTCAACTGAACTTCCGCATACGTATAGACGACTGCAGCCAAAAAGTGAGGCTGCACTGCCATCTGCTGGTGGAGAAAAATCATTAGAGCAAAAGATGAAGCAGTTGGACCAGATTTTTAGAGATCTGTCTATGAGTTTTACAGAAGCCCAAACTTTGCCTCCAAAGGTTAAGTCTTCAACACCCCCTGGCAGTGTCGAATCCTCCCTAGATGGAAAAAGGCAAAGCCAAAGGCGAATTCGAGGAAGCCAATTTGATGTTGCCACGCAAAGGCCAATGATGCAACCCCAGCATCCCCTGGTTCAACAACCAGATTTGCAACCAGAGCAACAAATTGTTCCTCAGCAGGTATTCACAGTCACCCCCTTGACTGGTGAGTCCAAATTAAAGGAGTCAGGAGAGAATTATAAAGCCTGGGTCAGTGAAATTGCGCTCTTGCTTCGAAGAGAAGGCACACATTCCATGGTTTTTAATCCTCTTCCTCCACCCTGGACACCTGCAATAAGAGACCTCGAAAACAGAGCAATCACAACTTTACTCATGTCAATGGAAATTGAGATCCAAGGTATCTTTCCACCTGATGCAACTGCCCAAGAAATTTGGGCTATTTTGGAAGATTGCTACAGGCCCGTTTCAATTGAATCTTCATGTTTGCTCATGTCTGAGTTCCATGGTTCGAAGTTGAAACCTGGTGAACGAATTGGTGGACATTTGACCAAACTGAAAAGAATGAGAAGTGAATTGAGACAAAATGGCCATGTAATCGATGATATCCAAATGATTAGCATCATCATTAACTCATTGAATTATGAATGGAAAGATGCTGTTGCAAAGATTAACTACGTGCCTATTGCTCAACGCACAGTTAACCACGTTTGCAGACTTTTAGTGGAAGACGAAGCTATCAGGTTAGCTACACCACATCTGCAACGACCTCCAGCATCAAAGGCTCCAGCCAGACGTCCCTTCCGAGGAAGAGGCTACGCTCCAAGGATGCCAAAATGCTACACCTGCAACCGTGTGGGACATGACACCCGGGATTGTCCCCAACGAGTTCCAGCTCCTGCCATGTACCAGCCCAGAGGAACAGATTCCAGAGGCAGAGGTAGAGGCGGAAGACAAGGTCATCGTGGTCCAAGGCGTGATCCACAAACTCCACTTGTGACACTGGCCATAACCAACGTTCCACAACCTGATCCAAAGTTCGACAGACGTCTTTTGTGGACTTTAGATAGTGGAGCAGCTGTGCACGTTACCCACAGAAGGGAACTTTTCACAGAGATGGGCGAACCAGAGCCCGAGTATCGAGAACTGTATTCCTTCACCAACCACACTTGCAAGGTTATGGGAAAAGGAACTGTTTACATTGAAGAGCTCGATACACACATCCCTGATGTTTATTACATACCTTCAGCAACCAGTAATTTGCTTAGTCAAAGTCACTTGTCTAGAGATTTAAAGTTCCAGGTTCACCACCTCAAAAAAGCAAGTTACTTAGTTAAAGATGGTGATATTGTTGCTGAAACCATGCTGATTGGTGGTGTTTATTACTTAAAGCCAAAGCCTAAAGGGCAAGCACAGGCAAGTATGCAAACTCCAAAAAGGCACAACGCAGACCCAGAGAGAGTTGTCCCAGAGAGAGAAAACGTTACTGTGCCAAAGGCTCCTAAAGCCAACAAACAGAGAAAACAAAAACAGGTTGCTCAAAGCAAGCCTGAGGGTCCTCATGAAACTGTTAATGTTGAGAATTCACTAACTGGTAAACCTTTGCATTCCAGGTGTATTCACAAGTGGCACAGAAGATTGGGGCATGCCAGTTTCTGTGTTCTTAGAAAGATGCCGGAGTTCGCAAAAGGTTTGGATCTAAAGGGGTGTAAGGTGTTTTTGGATTGTGCGGTTTGCAAAAAGGCTAAATCCAAGGCGGCTCCAATTCCAAAACACGCTACACGCCAGTCAACACGCATTTTTGATTTGGTACACACTGACATAGTGGGTCCTTTCCCACCAACACTTGGTGGCAGAAAGTATTTTTTAACAATTGTAGATAATCATTCTAGATATGGATTTGTATATCCTATGAGAGAGAAATCTGAGACCTTTCAGATCTTTAAAGACTTTG
This sequence comes from Natrix helvetica, assembly GCF_964273705.1. Taxonomy (NCBI): domain Eukaryota; kingdom Metazoa; phylum Chordata; class Lepidosauria; order Squamata; family Natricidae; genus Natrix; species Natrix helvetica. The sequence goes on from NC_138553.1 coordinate 51,491,812, forward strand.
CAGCGTTTGTTTCTACACAATACCAAGTTCGCATCGCCAGAATCCAGAGTGACCGTGGTGCAGAATTCATGTCTCAGCGTTTCCAGGACTGGATGCGTAAGAATGGAATTCTTCATCAGACATCTGCTCCATATACACCGGCTCATAACGGAGTCGTAGAAAGAAGACAAGGGGTTCTACAAACCATGATGCGTTGTCTTCTAGAAGATGCCAATCTCAGTAACGCATACTGGGGTGAAGCAATCAAATATGCAAATTACATTGTCAACCGTACTTGGAGCAGTGTAATCAATCAAACTCCTTTCTACATGCTGTATGGCTACAAGCCCGATCTCAAGAACCTCCACATTTTTGGTTCATATGCTATGGTGAACACTTCCTTAAGTCAAAGAAGAAAGGGAGGTACAGTAGCAAAGAGACTGAGATTTATGGGTATTGATGATAATTCAAAATGGTACAAATTCATTGATACTAAACATGTGATTGTCATTTCACAATCTGCTAATTTTGAGGAAGATATTGACTGGTCCAGGATTCATTCCAATGATCCTGAAGTTTATTTTCCTAGAGATGGTGTTCCAGATGCCACGCAGCCTGATGGCAATTCGCAGGCAGATATTCCTTCTACCAGTTCTTCACAACCTGATGTTCCGTCTTCGCAAGCCGCCAATGCTGATGCTAGCGACGAACGTGAGGACAAGGATGATGATGAAGAAGAAGAAGAAGACTGGATTGATGTTCCTAGACGCTCCAAGAGGGCCACAAAAGGAATCCCTCCACAACGTTATTCATGGCAACTGACAAAATCACCATTACCTTTGATTTGCAACGTTACTCTTCCTCCAGAGACATTCACACAAATCAAACAGCTTCCTGATTCAGAACAAGACAAATGGTATGATGCAATGCAGGATGAAATGGACAGTTTAAAGAAACTTAATGTATTCACACCTGCAAAACCATCCTCTGCTACCAAGTTGTCAGGGGAAAAAAACACCTGATATCTGAGATCAATGGACCGTGGCTGATTCCCTTCCGCATATCTTTTGAGATATTAATAAAATAAAATAAAAGCCTTTAAGTATATTCTAATTAATAAACAAACTTTAATAATAAAATAAAAAAATAAATGAAACAGAAATAACTAATGGTTACATTTTGATAATGAAAGCTCCGTCTGCCAGCTCTGCTTGGCAGCCGGACAAAAAAAAAAAAAAAGGAATTTTGGAATGTGTAACCGCATGCGCAATAAATCACTTTCAGATAACATTTTGTTTTATGACCTGCGCAATAAAGCTTTCTTAGTTTAACTCTTGAATGTCAGTTCATGGCAGTTCAGGCCTAGCAAACTTTTTAACATCGTGACAAACCAGTAGTTGGACTCAAGGCTTTCCTTGAGTTTGCAAATGAGGTCTGTTGTGACCTCCAAATTAGAGTTGCTTTGGATTCTGGAAATCATTGGAGCAGCAAGACTTTTCACTGGGATGACTGGAAGTACCACGCTTAGCTTGGAACTGTTGTATTGTGGGAGTCTGGATAATGCATCTGCCATAAAGTTCTTCCCTCCAGGGATGTACTTTAGGGTGAAATTGAATCAGTTGAAATGTTGCGCCCAAAGCATTTGTTTAGGAGATAGCTTTCGAGGGGTCTTTAACACTTCCAAATTTTTGTGATCAGTCCACACCTCAAAAGGGTGGTTAGCTCCCTCAAGAAAATGTCGCCAGGTCACCAAAGCTCACCTGACTGCAAAAGCTTCCTTTTCCCATATAGCCCATCGCCTCTCCACCTCTGTCAGTTTTCAGAAGGTGTAAGCGCAAGGCTGCAAGTGCCCGTCAGTGTTTGTTTGAAGTCTACTCCTTTCTATTCCCCCCTCCCAACTACTACACTAATGAAGCAGCATAGGAAAATAATAGAAAGTGTGGCAGGCCAAAGATCCTAAAAGGAACATAACTACAGGCCTGACAGAAAAATGTAGATAGTTACGTGAAAAGTTGTACCATTTGCGCCACAATGAAGAGACAACCAGGAAAAACCCTTGGACTACTGCAAACAGTAGCAGAGCCACGAGGCTGTGGGAGGAGATCGCAATGGACTTTATAGTAGAGTTGCCAAAAAGTGGAGGAAACACAGTGATTTGGACTGTAATAGACCTGTTCTCCAAACAGGCACACTTCACACCCTGTAGCGGACTATCCTCAGCTCACAAGCTGGCTAAACTGTTCGTGAAGCATATCTACCAACTGCATGGATTACCTCGAAGAATTATCTCAGACAGAGGGGTCCAGTTCACGGCTAAGTTCTGGAAATGACAAGATGTTTGGAATCCCAGACCAATTTCTTCAGCCAAACATGAGTCAATCTCCCCCCCCCCCGCTTCACTAATATATGCTGCAATGGATTGGAGGACTGGAGTGGAGATAATTACTCCTTCCCTACAGTGATAAATGAAATGACTTATTACCCTGCAATTGAGTTGAAGACAGATTCCCTATCAAATTGGGAAATTCAACCCAGACAGCAAGAAGGAGTTTGGCAAGCATCTCTCACTTGCCAGCCACCACAAATTGGGCTGCAGCTTGTGAATGAAGCACCACCAAATTGGGGTTTCTTCCCAGGGCAGGGATGGAAAAGATTCCAGTGAGCAAATCCATGGCCATCAGCATGGGAAAATCCTCCCAAAAGCCAGCAGAGGGGACCTACTTGGCCCATAACTCCTCCAAGCCAGCAGAGAGGTCCTTGGCACATAAACCCCCCCTAGCCAGCCATCGTTGGTTGAACTGAAACCTGTGAATCAGGCAACCTCGGGATGGGTCTTAAACCCAGGTCATGGATGGAAGGGATGCCAGTGGGCACCTGCCCTCCCTCAGCAGATGGCACCACGGCAGATAACTGGGCAGTGGCCAACCGAGGGATTGACCTCCCCACCAGTTCCAGTCTCCCCTGCAATGCCACAACAGGTTCTGACCCCACCTTCCTACAGAGAAGCAATCTCCACAATGGAAGAAGGGATTACCAAAGGGAGGGCTTCAGGATGGATGGCAGGACCATGTGCACCTGCAATGCCCCAACAGGTTCTTGCCCCACCTTCCTACAGAGAGGGGTTCTCAACAATGAAAGAAGGGTTTACCAAGGGGGAAGCTGCCAGACGGATAGCAGTCCAATGTCATGAGGCGGTTCCTAAGTTTAGAGATGTAACTAGGTTCCTTTCCTCGTGGGGGCCAATAAAATGCCACCATTGCTGTCAACTTGGCCACAGAGCGTCAGAGTGCTTGGCTCCAGCCCCAATGCCACGAACGTGCACACCAACTGCCACGGCAGTAAAGAGAAGGCCCCAGATGCCACCAGAAAAAAGTCATCTGGGCCAACAATCTCTGGAAGAGGATCCCCAACTTAAGGTGACGAAAAGTCCTACCAAGAGGGAGGCCTCGGTGGAGGAAAAGGGCAAACAACCTCTGGAAGAGGATCCCCAACCTAAGGTGACGAAGAGTCCTACCAATGGGAAGGCCTTGGAGGAGGAAAATGCCGAAGATGACCCAATGGTGAGTGCACCCATCCACCCCTTTGCCTTCCAAGTCAACCTCCAAGTACCTGAGATGGGGGTAGAAGGGGAAGTTGAAACAGTTGTGGACACCGGTTGCACTCGATGCTTAATCAGCATGTCGATTGTCAAGCAACTAGGCATACGCACAAGACCTCTAGCCTGTCCCATTCAGGTTGAGCAGGTAGATGGAATGCTAATTGGAGGGGCCCCAGCCACGCTAATAACTGAACTCGTGAAGTTGGCCGCCACTATGAGCTTCTCAGATTCATTGTGGCTCCAGAGATGCTGGAAAAAATAATCTTGGGGCTTGCATGGCTTGACAAGTGGAAGCCTATGATAAAGTGGGAAGACGGTGGTAGGAAATTAATGATTGTGGTTGAGCCACTACCACTGCAGGAGGAAAAGGACAAACAACCTCTGGAAGAGGATCCCCAACTTAAGGTGACGAAGAGTCCTACCAAGGGGAGGCCTCGGAGGAGGAAAAGCCCAACAACCTTTGGAAGAGGATCCCCAACTTAAGATGATGAAGAGTCCTACCAAGGGGGAGCCCTCGGAGGAGGAAAAGCCCGAACAACTGCCAGAAAAGTCCCCTGGATTTCTACAATGAGTGGCCAGCCCTAACCGACCATGGGAAGAGGTTGCAATGGACTTCATTGTGGAACTCCCAGACAGCAGTGGGAACAGAATAATCTGGACAGTAGTTGATTTGGTTTCCAAGCAGGCGCACTTCATTGTTTGCTCATAATTGCCATCTGCAAACAAATTAGTGAAAATGTTTGTGAAACACATTTATCATCCGCACGGAGTACCCAAGAGGATCATTTCAGACCGCGGAGTCCAGTTCACAACCAAGTTCTGGAGAGAGGTCCTGGGATCCATTGGGTCCACACAAGAACTGAGCTCAGAAGTTCATCCCAGTATGAACTGTGCAGCAGAGAGAGCCAATGTGATGGTGGAACAATACATCTGGTGTTTTGTGGATTTACTCCTTTCCAGATTACCAGTGGCATGGAATTTGTTGCCATGCCTGAGTTGCCTAGAGAACCTCCTTCCTCCTTGTCTTTGAATGAATGGATGGACACGCTAAAGAAAGGATGGGAGAATACGAAAACAGCAGCGGCAGAAGCCTACAAGAAGCAAGCTGATAAACATGGCTCGCTCCAACCCCCCTTTCGTGCAGGGGACAAAGTTTTTGTATTTACCAAATACATGAGATAAAAATTCCATTTTTATCATGTGGTTTTCAAATTCTACATTCCCCCTTTGGACTGTCTTAACCTCCACCCTCATCCCAACCGCCTCCTCCTCCAGTACACCTATTCTCTGTTTATTTTGTGTGGCTTGTTGTTGCATTTCTCTGAGCTGATCATTTAAGTCTGTCAGTTGTTTTTTCAATTTGTCCTGTTCCTTTAAGAGAGATTGAAGCATCTGGTGAACAGATAAATCCTTTGAACTCTCTTCGGGGGCTTTAGGTTGTAGAAAAGACCCCAATTATGACTGTTGAGTAATTGGACTAGACATAGAAAATGTCGGGGCCGAAGAAGCCTTGCCAGGCGGTAATTTTTAAGGACCCATCATGAAGCTCAGAGATAGTTATAAGTCTGTGCAAAGAAATGGCGTCTGTGGAGAAGCACAACCGGGAGAGATCACGAGGCAGGCAAACCCAAAAGGGAATATTAGACTTCCAATGCTGCTCTTAGCCAAATAGTTGAGACCAATATTCCAGATCCAAGGGAATTATATAATAGAGGAGGCTCCTAGAGATCTCTGGGGTGGAAAATAAGTTCAAAGCCAGAAAATCTTCCAAGAGAGGAATCTCATTCATGAAGTCAAAGAAGGAGGAAGTTGGCCATCTTGGCTCACAGGAGGTCAGGAAACAACAAGTCCAAAATTCTCATAAATAGTTTAAAGAAAGATCAGCCCAACCATCCTTTCTCTTGCAATTGTGATAAAAAGTCATCCTCCCATTTCTTAAGGGAAGTGAAAGTCCGTTTTTAGCTCTCTCTCTCTCCTCTGAGAGGGAGAGATGTTACAAATGCCGCTTTTCCGAGGGGGTGGAATCCCCCCCTCCAATCTTAACTCTTCCAAAGATTGAAACAGAGTTTTAACAAGACTGCAGTTCATCAATTGAATAGATTATCAAAAGACTTGGGGAGACTTCCCACCTCACCGCACTTCAGCTGTAGCCTTCAAATTGATTATTTCCTTCCAGGCTCTGCTCGGTAAAGACATGCGGCGACATGCAGCGCCGCCGCGCACCCCCCATGCTTCCCGGCTCCTGGGGCGAAGCTGGAGACCCCCCTGCGGCCTCCGCTGATCCAGGGGGTCCCAGCAAGCCGCCCTGCGGCAGGGCGCCCCTCTAAGGCACCCTGTGCTCCCAAAGGGAGCCCACCGAAAAGGCGAGCAGCAGATGCGCACGTCCATCGCCTTCGGGGACCAGAAGTCGTCCAGGACTTTTAAAGTTTTCAATTTCAGCCCCAGTTTTCCCACCACCTCAGGACTAACGATGCAATGTGTGCATCCTGAATCTAAGAGGGCCAGCATTTTTTCTTGCGCTCCAGTAGAAGGCACTTTTAGTTCTACTGGGATAGTCATGGGGCCCAATCGGGAACTTACCAGACATTCATCGTCAGATTTGGTTTCACTTTTGTCCGATGAGGAGGATGGTTCCCCCTCCCTTGGGGTGGGATGGAACTGCGCATTCGGCTCCATCCCTTTCATGATGGTTTCCCTTCTTTTCCCGGGCTGTTTGTCTGGTTTTCTCTCTCCCCCAGTAATAGGTTTTGGTCCCATCTTGGTGCGGCAGTTTGCTGCGATGTGCCCCTCCTTCCCACAACAGAAACAGGTGATGACTCGGGGCTTGCTAGTAGACAAACTTTTCCCTCCTTTTGGAGCTCTTTGGAGGGCTTTGGGGGGGAGTAGCCTTCTCTTTTTCACTCTCATCATGGTACGTGTCTCAGGCCAAGTCAATTTCCACATTTGCTGCCAATTCATACCAATGCTGCTATGTGCAGGGAGCCCCCCTGTTTACACAGTTCTGGTATTTATCTTTGTTTAAACCATCTATGAAGCCATCCAACAGGGCTTGTTCGGACCAACCCCTCATATAAACAGACAATTCACAAAATTCTTGTATATATTCAGCAACTGGCCTGTTTCTCTGGCTGAGGGTTTCGAACTTAGTTCTGGCTTTTCGCTCTGTGAGCGGGTCATCAAAGCCTTTCCTCAGGGCAGCCATAAACCTATTGTAATCTCTCAGTAGGGGGGAATTAGCATTATGCAGAGCAACCATTCAAGCAGCTGCTTTATCTTCTAATGCCAGGGTAACAATTCTTACCTTGGCTTCTTCTGTAGGTAAATCCTCCCCAAACTGACGCATGTAATTCCATACTTGAACTAAAAAAAATCCAAGATCTTTTGCCTCCCCACCAAATTTCATTCCAAGTGGAGGAACTTTGGCAATCCGGCGTCTGCGGGGGGCCCTCCCCCTCTTGGGATGGCTCTGGCGGCTGCTGCTACTGGGATTGGGGCTTGTTCATCCTGCTCATCACCACCATCCAGTCTCTTTCGGGCAGAACAGACCCTCTGCATTTCTCTCCTCTGTTTCTGGGAGAATATCTTCTCTTCCAGGACCACTCTCACATAAACGTTGCCTCTCCCAAGCCTCTTCGAAGAGTTTCATGGCCTGAGACATCATAAGGTTCCCCTCCTCGACCTCCTGTCATGCAGCGGCTGGACGCCTCTGTCTCCTTGTGGTGATCCCAAATGGAGTTTCCTCAGGATCATACTTCTGCCCCACTCCCAATGTCCATCTGGGGCGAACGAATTGTTCTTCCAAGTATAATCCAGCCATTCTCTCCATTTCCAGAGGGCAAGAGGATGCAGTTGCTCCCATGTCTTCCTCCTGGTTGCTGCCTGGGTGGGACATTCTTTTGAAGTTTGGGATTTTATTGCACTCCCCTCAGAAGGTGTTAACTCTGGGTTGAATGTGAAACTGAGATCTTGCTTAATGTCAGGGCAGCCTCCATCAGTAACCAAGAAAGAAACCATATTTCAGAATTAAGAGTACTTTTACTGGTTATGAGTAGATAGCAGCTAGGAAAGCAAGATCTGAGGCAAAAGCGCACGTAATCATAGATATCAATATGTGACCCAACTCCCTCTGCCTACTAACCCCATCCCCCAGTCCAATCCGCACACCCCACAGGTGTCATGTGGGCTGCAGCTTCAAAACCCATCATCAGGTTGGTATGCCGGATGGTTGGCCTTGGCGGCAATTCCACTATCTGCAGCATGCACAGTAGATGGTGAGAAAACCATTCCCTTCTTCATTCACTCCCGTGCTTGCTTCCCCTCCCAAATACCATGTTATCTCCCCCCTCCCCATTTCAATGGCAGCCGAAAGCAAGCAGCAAAGCAGAGGCTGACACGATGTGAATTCTAGACCAGGGGCCTTTCAGTGTTTCCCAGTCCTGTGGTGGTACTGAAGGAAGTGCCGGTCTCGATTCCTGGCATGCTTGACTCAATTTGATACCCACTCCATGACATCTCTATCTATATTTGGCCACCACAGATAGGTACAAGCCAATGCTTTCGTCTTTACGATCCCAGGGTGGCCTTCATGTAGAGTTTCTAGCAGTGATTTCCTTAGCCTTGAGGGTATCATTACCCAGTTCCCCAACAACAGGCAACCCTTTTGCACAGAAAGTTCATACTGCCTTGCACAGAATGGCTTAAACTCTCCACTTCCTGTCTCTTTAGGCCACCCCCTCCACACCCAGTTTAACACTTGCATGATTGTTTGGTCTTTTCTTGACTGGTTTGCCACTTCCGCAACTAAAACCAGTTTGGATGGCATAGTCTCTATCAGCAATACCGATGTTGCTGGAGCTGGATCCTTCACTAGGTTTGGTAGTGGACAATGGGTTAGGCCGTCAGCATGGCCCAGTTCTGTGCCAGGTTGATGTATAAATCTATAGTTATATGCTGCTAAAAACTCCATTCAGCACGTGTCCAAGGAAATTAAGTTTTACACCCCCACAAATGCGGCCGCTTCTCTGTGTCCCCAAACCCACTGCACTTTTTTTCCTAACAGCCGGTGTAGTGGTTCAGCCACAGATGCCTTCTGTCACAAAAACATGCTATAGAAATTGAGGAGTTCCAAGAAGGACTGGAGTTCCATCTTATTCTTTGGTGTTGGCGCGGAATATATTACTTTTACTTTCTCTTTGGTAGGGTGCAATCTGGATGCATCAACTAAGTAACCCAGAAACTCGACTTGATTTACTGCTACAGTACTTTACACTTTTCTTCCTTTACCAGCCTCTTAATCTTTGTAGCACTAGTCGCAGTCGTTCAAATAGTTCAAGTTTACTGGCAGCAGATATGAGCACATCATCAAAGTAAGGGACAACACCAGGGATGCTGTGTAACAACCGTTCCCTCAGGCTTTGGAACAAACCCGGGGTCACACTTACCCCAAACTGTAGGCAATGACAACGGAATGCCCCCCGATGCATTATAATAGTTTGGGCTTCTGCAGTCGCATCATCCATGGGGAACTATTGGTAAGCTTGGGCGAGATCTAACTTTGTAAAGACCTTACCCCCTCCCCCCAAGCAAATGTAACAAGTGCTGTGTTGGGAGTATACTCCTAGTGTTGGGCAGGCAATATATATCTATCATGACAAATGGTCACTGTTACTTTAAATGAGTGGATGTACCTAACAGATGTAATTAGCTTTGCTATAAGAGGAAGTCAGGAGAGCTCATTCTCTCTCTGATTCTCTCTCTGCTTGTCCTATGATTGATGACTTGATGACTGGAACATGAACTGCGACTGTAAGCAATTGTTTGTTCTTTGAACTATGTTTGGAGTAATATCTACTATCTACTATCACTGCTTGTGAAGCGACCTTAGTAGTAAAGCTACTTGTTTTTACTAGCAGTGTCTGTGACTCTATTCGTGTGTTTCTACTAGCAACGTTTTCCTCTCCGGCTGCACATTCCGCTGCACTACTCTGTCTCCCAATGGAGATACCCCCTAACACTGGTTATGGGCCCAGTGTACCCTGTGTATCCAGAGTGCCAGCTGCAGCATTAAGAGAGTGGAGTTGCTACACACGTTATAGTTTTACAAATATCTAGTTAGTGAGATATACCTGGGAAGATGGCACAAGGCCAAACTCCGAATTTATCGTTGATCACCTGGCTGGATGGCACAAACTACGTATCCTGGTCTGCAAAATATAGTTTGCTATTGTGTAGTGAAGGGCTATGGGACATAGTACAGACCCCACCAGATATCACTGCCTGGGATGCAAATGATGATGATGATGATGCAAAGAAGATTGCAGAGTTCCAGAGAAGGAATGAACGCGTGTTATGCATTATTGGTCACACACTGGCTGACCAACAACTGAGTCATATCCGAGGTGAACAGTCTGCTGCTAAATGCTGGGACAATTTAAAGAATCTATATCAGCGATGGCAAACCTTTTTTGGCTCGCATGCCACAAGTGGGTGGAGCGCGGGGGGGGGTCATGTGCGGGCGTGCCGCACCCATAATGCAATGTGTGACCCCCCCAGTGTGCATGCGCACACAACAGGTGCAACTCCCCCATTTTTACATGCTTTTTTCACCCTCCCCAGGCTCCAGAGGCTTTATAGGACGGTCCCTGAAGCCTTCAGAATGCTTAAAAAGACCCTCCGAGCAAACCCGAAGTCATTTCCGGTTCGTCAGAGGGTCATTTTAAGCATTCCGAAGGCTTCAGGGAAGCCTCCGGACAGTCCCTGAAGCCTCCGGAGGGCCTCCGTGGGGGGAGGCTCTTTTCACCCTCCTCAGGCTCCTTTAAAGCCTCTGGAGCCTGGGGAGGGCGAAAAAATGGCTTTTAAAAATGGTGAACTCAGCTGGCCAGCGCGCGCATGTGTGCTGGCCAGCTGACAGGGCAGCGCCTCGTGTTCCCTGACAAATAGGTTCGCCATCACTGATCTATATGTTCGTGACTCTGTGGGTACGTCTTTAGAAATTCTATCTCAACAGGACATTACATTGGTCTCAACTACTTCAAGACTGCTGGAAGAGTCTAGAAGAAGAGAAGATAGAAAAGAATTAAGAGAGAAGATGCCAAAATGTTGTTATAATTGTGGTAAGAAGGGTCACATTGCCAGGTTTTGCAAAAAGCCAAAACCACAGAAACCTTACAATCTAGAAAATATAATATTAATGTGACTATAGATAATAATGCATCATTTAACCACAATTTGTGGATTATTGACAGTGGGGCATCGATGTGCATTACTAAAGATAGAAAGAAAATGTAAAGTTGGTTACAAGTAAACAACATGTTTCTTTAGCAAATGGTTGGAGGCTAAAGGTATCAGGGGAAGGTATTGCTAAATGTCCATGTATTTCTGAGACATTGCATATGTTATATGTACCAAACATTAAGTTTAATTTACCTTCAGTTAAAGTTTTGGTTAATCATGGCTACATTGTAACATTTAAAGGGGATAATTGTTTTATTGAAAAAAGGGAATATTAAGGTTACTGCTAAGCTACAAGATGAGTTATATGTAATGTATGATTCCAATGTTGTTAATTCTGTGTGTTCAAATGTTAAACCCCACAATGAGTGTATTCATTTAATGCATAAGCAAATGGGACATATCAATTTCAAAATGTTGCAAGAAACAGTGAAGTTAGTTGATGGTGTGAAGATAAAGCCATGTAGCCAGTATATAAATTGTAATGTTTGTAATGAACAGAAGAGTAGAGCTACTCCGGCTAATAGGTTAAACGGATTTAAGACCAAGAAACCATTAGAAGTGGTATTTGCAGACTTAATTGGGCCAATGAAACCTAGTTTGGGGGGTGCCTGTTATGTACTAAGCATTTAAGACCACTATTTCAGATATCGTTTTTGTTTTCTGTTAAAGAACAAAGCAGAAACATTTCAACGATTCACTAACTGGGTTAAATTTGTAGAGAGAAAAACAAACTATAAGATTATTACAGTAGTGACTGATAATGGTACAGAATTCACAAACTCTAATTTTACAACTATGTTGCAGAAGGCTGGTATACATGGTATACAACATAAACTTTCTGCACCTTATCGTCCACAGCATAATGCATTTGTGGAAAGAAGAGGGCAGACATTGCAATCTAGGGTTAGAAGTATGCTTGCTGATGCTGGATTGCCTGAATCATTATGGGGTGAAGTGATGATGTGTGGAAATCATATTTTAAACAATGTAATTAACACCACAACTGGTGAAATACCATATACTAGATGGTATGGTAAGAAACCAGACCTCAGTTACATACATATATTTGGAACTCCAGCTTGGGTTCATATTCCCTCACAATTGAGACATAAAGGACAAAAAAGAGCCCAACAGCTAATTTTTATAGGCTATAATTCTAATCACAGATGCTACAGATTTTGGCAAAGAGGATCAACAAGAGTCGTTAGCAGTGCAAATGCCAAATTTATGGAACATATAGGATGGAATAGGTTAGAACTAAATAATGATGTGATTATAGAAACCAAGCCTAGCACTCATGAAGATGATGAGGACTGGATATTAAAAATGAGTTGTCTACTCAAGAGGAAGTAGTAGAGCAGGAACAAGTGAAAATAGAAAGTCCGGTAATAAGTCCTGAGTTACCAAGGCATTCTACACGTGTAACTAAGCCACCTGATAGGTATCAGGCAACTATGGCTTATGAGGTTAACAAAGTTCCTGCAACATACCATGAATTAACCACACATCCAGAAGATCAAAAGGAATGGAGAACTGCAATAACTAAAGAACTTAAGTCTTTGCAGAATATGAAAGTATATGAAAATACTGATTTACCTCCAGGTAAGAAAACAATAGGGAGTAAGTGGATATTTAAAATAAAAACTGGCGTAGACGGAGGCATAATATATAAGGCTAGACTAGTGGCTCAGGGTTTTGACCAAACAGCCACAGATTATGATGAAGTGTTCGCACCTAGTCTAAAATCCACTACACTTAGAGCCGCTTTAGTTTGGGCTGCAAACAATAAGTATTTGATTAGACACTTGGATGTAAAAACAGCTTATCTACATGGACCATTACAACACATAATTGTAACTGAAAAAACCAGCAGGAATCAAAGACAATGACAAGTCTGAATGTTGGATTCTGAAGAAGAGTCTTTATGGCTTAAAACAGTCAGGTTATGAGTGGAACCAGTGTTTAGTAAACGCTTTAACCAGTATTGGATTTAAAGCTGGTTTAGCTGATCCATGTCTGTTTAGAATGGAAAGAGATGGAAATGTTTCATTACTTCTTTTATTTACAGACGATATAGCCTTGTTAACTAAGACAGAACAATAGGCTATTAAAATAATGGAACAGTTGAGGAAACATTTCAATGTAAAAGATATGGGTGAAATACTTCAATATTTAGGATTAAGGATTGATAAAACCAGGGGAGGGTTTAAAATATCACAGACGGATAAGATAAATAATTTGTTGAAACAGTTCAAAATGGAACTATGTAAACCCTCAAAGACTCCTATGAGTCAGGAGTTCAACAATAGCAATGATCAAAGTGCTATGTTTGATAAGGGTTTGTGTTGTGGCCCAGCAGGAGCTGTTGGAGCTGCCACGAGATTCCGACAGCGAGGGTCCCTATGAGTCAGCCCTGGAGGATGTGGAGGACCCTGGACAGGGTTCTGACTCCGAGCAGGGATCAGAGAGGCTGGTTGGCCACCAGGAGGCGCCTGAGGCATGGAGCAGAGGTGAAAGCCAAAGGGAGTGTGCTCCTGATGTCATGCCTTGGAGCAGTGGGGAGGAGACAAGGGAGTGGTTTCTGGATGCCCGGCAACAGAGAGCTGATAGACATAGTGAACAGCTACGCAGTTAAAAGACATGATTGGACTCAGGTGATCGTAATCAGGCTCCTCTCAAGGCTATTTAAGGAAGGACTTTCCAAAAGCTGTTTTTGCAGGAATCAACTTATCATTAGAGTTGGAGATGCTCTCAAATCTGTGTCGTACCTTGGCAGGCTGGATTACTGCCAAGGTGTTATCTGTACCTGGATTGCTGCCAAGGTATTGACTATACTGGATTGCTGCCAAGGTTTAAACTGTGTGCAAATAAAACATCTTGCAGAGACCTTGTTTCGGAGTGCTTTGGTATACGAGAAGGGGGGGTCAGAACAGATTGATTCCTGCCCCAAATGAAGCTCCATTAAGCTGCAATGGAGCAACTACTTGCTGAGAATGCCCACTTGGCACAACAATTGGCGTTGACTGGGCAAGTAGCTCAGCTCCAGGGGCTTGCTAACCCCCCACCCCAGCCAAGGAGGAAATGCCCACTGGCTACACCAGACAAGTTTGATGGCAAACAAGCTATGTTTGCAGCGTTCTTGGGACAATGCCAGCTGTTTATCAGCTTGAGAGCGGAGGACTTTCCCACTGACCGGACAAAGGTGGGATTTATCATCAGCTTGCTCTCAGGCACAGCTGCTAGTTGGGCTACTCCGTTGCTATCTCAACCTAGCCCTCTGCTGGATGATTTCCAGGGCTTTTGTAATCATCTCTGGCTGATGTTTGAGGATACCATTAAGGGGGAAACAGCCACCAGACTACTCAAGTTGCTGCAGCAGGGTCGTGGCTCCTTGCAGGATTATGTCAGTGAATTCCGGCTGCTTAGTCAGGACTCAGCTTGGAATGAGCTAGCCCTCATGGACACTTTTCAGGATGGGCTGTCTGATGCCTTGCAAGATGAGCTGGTGAGGGTGGACAGGCCACCAACGTTCGACGCGTTGGTCCACTTATACCTCCGGATAGATGCCTGGCTGCAGAGGCGGAGGCCTCGCCGTGCGTCCCAGGAGACCACTAGGGTGCTGGTCCCTCAGGAGACTGCAGTTACACGGGAGGAGCCCATGGAGTTGGGTGAGACCAAACCCCTCTTGTCATGCTCGGAGATGGACAGATGGCATGTAGGGGGGTTGTGTTTCTACTGTGGGGATTCTGGACACCTGGCTTTGATTTGCCCCAAGAAGGGTAGGGGAGCTGTGCAGCCTGCAGCCTCCCCCTCAATTCCGGAACAACGTGTTGAGAAATGGGCGGAGCCCGATCTGAGGGAGACTTTAGATCAGGCACAGGCCGAAACAGAGGTGGACGGCCATCCACTGCACATGATCTTAGCAGCGCACATCCTCTTGTTGGGTAGTCAGCAGGAAATTCTGGCCCATGCCTTGGTCGATTCCAGGGCTACCATGAACTTTATGGATGCGGTGTTTGTTACAAAGTACAATGTCCCTGTGTGTGGAGGACCCACCAATGCGTGTTGAGACCATTGACGGCCGGGTGCCTCTGCCTGGGACTATCAAGGCCGCCAGGCAGCCTTTTTGCCTGATCCTCGGGGAGCATGAGGAGGCCATTCAATTTTACATGGCTTCGAGCCTGCATTTCCCCATGGTCTTGGGACTGGTTTGGCTGCAGGCGCACGACCCTCAGATCTACTGGTTGCAAAATCTGATCATGTTCCCATCCCTGCAATGCATCGACCACACTCTGTGCGGCCCAGGTACCCAGCTCACCCAAGGTGGATGTGCCGCCGTGTTTAGCGAAGTTCGTGGATGTCTTCAGCAAACAGGAGGCAGATCAACTGCCACCGCACCGGCCTTATGACTGTCCCATCGACCTGGTACCTGATGCGAAGCTCCCTACGGGTCATCTGTACTCCATGTCCAAGCCGGAGTTGGCCGCATTGGGGGACTTTATAGACAAGAACATTGCCTGGGGGTTTATCCGGCCTTTGTCCTCGCCCTTGTCTGCCCCAGTTTTGTTTGTGAAAAAGAAGTTCGGGGATCTGAGACTCTGTTGCGATTACCGGCACCTGAATGCCATCACGGTATGTAACCGTTACCCGCTACCCCTGATTCCTGAGTTGTTGGAGCGGCTCCAGGAGGCAACGGTGTTCACGAAATTGGACTTACGTGGGGCTTACAACCTGGTCCAAGTCAGGGCAGGGGACGAATAGAAGATGGCCTTTGGCACCTGGTATGGACATTTTGAGTACATGGTCATGCTGTTCAGGTTGACCAATACCCCTGCAGTCTTCCAACACTTCATGAATGACATTTTCCGGGACCTTTTGGATCAGTTTGTCATCATTTAACTGAACGACATCTTGATCTACTCAACATCCCAGAAGGATCATCAACATCACATGCGTCTGGTCTTGCAGTGACTCCGAGAACATTGTTTGTTTGCAAAGCTGGAAAAGTGTCAGTTTTGGCAGACTATCTTCAAGTTGCTGGAGCACCGTCTCTCCCCTGAAGGAATTGCGATGGAGCCGGGCAAGGGGGAGGCATTGCGTAGTTGGCAACCTCCTCAACGTATGAAGGGTGTGCAGAGACTCCTCAGATTTGCCAACTACTACTGGACCTTCATCCCCTGCTTTGCTTTCTTGACCGAGCCCTTCACTTGGCTCCTACAAAAGAAAGTGCTGTTTCACTGGGGGCCCACGGAGCAATAGGCATTCATGGCCCTGAAGTGTGCTTTTACAAGGGAGCCGATCTTGAAGCACCCTGATCCCTATCGTCCCTTTGTAGTGGAGGCAAATGTGTCTGACATTGCAGTGGGGGCGGTGTTACTGCAGGCTCACGCCCCTGACGTACCCTTTTCCCTTGCGCTTACTACTCTCAGAAACTCAATCCTTCCGAGTGCAATTACACCATCAGGGAGAAGGAGTTGTTGGCTATCAAGGTGGCATTCGAGGCCTGGAGGCAACACCTGGAGGGGGCCAGGCATCAGGCCGAGATCTGGACAGACCATCGGAATTTAGAGTTTTTGACCACGGCACATAAGCTGAACCAACGGCAGATCCGGTGGTCTCTGTTTTTTGCCCGGTTCAATTTTAAAGTGATGTACATCCCTAGTATGCTGAATCAAAGGGCGGATGCCCTGTCTAGGAAACCGGAGTACTCTGACCCTGCAGACTCACTTCCACCCCAGACTGTTCTACCTGTTGAATCTATCACTGCAGTTCATGAACCCGTGGACTTACAGTCTCTGATACGGGATGCGCAGCAGGACGATGAGGGCGGAACCACAGAGGGCAGAGGTAGGGCCGGCTTCCCCATGGACCTTTGACGATGACCTTTTGAGGTATCGGGACCGGCTCTATGTGCCCGCAGGGCCCCTCTGTGGACTGGTTCTCTCCCAGTGTCATGATACTCCAGCAGCGGGACATTTTGGCCTTTTCAAGACATTGTACCTGGTCTCCTGTACTTTCTGGTGGCCCCGCTTGCGAAAACGACGTGCAGATGTACATCACATCATGTGTGCAGTGTTGACAGGCCAAGTCAGCAACGGGAGCTCCTCCAGGCTTATTGCAGCCATTGCCAACCCCAGACAGACCTTGGGGGGCCGTGTCCATGGATTTCTTGACGGAACTGCCTCCGTCTTCAGGTTTTACCATGGTCCTCGTGGTGGTGGACATGCTCACCAAATGGCGCATTTCATCCCCTGTCTGAGATTGCTGACAGCCTGCGCCACCGCCCGCATGTTCATCCAGCACGTGTTCCGGCTGCATGGCCTACCTGACCGGGTCGTATCAGATTGTGGGACACAATTCACGGTCCAGTTCTGGAAAGGGCTGATGGAGGCTCTAGATGTCCAGGTTTGTTTGTCCTTGGTGCACCATCCTGAAACAGATGGGGGGATGGAGAAGGTGATTGGGATTCTGGAACAGTACCTGCACTGCTTCATGAACCAGCAGCAGAACAACTGGGCGGAGTACCTAACTGTGGTGGAGTTCACGTTTAACAACTCACAGCATACCTCCACATGGACGATGCCCTTCATGGCGAATGTGGGGTACCACCCTCGCTTTTCCCCTCTCACCCCAGTGGACTCTCCGGTCCCCACAGTGCAGGACTTCCTCTCTGAGCTCCGGGCAGTCCACCAAATGGTGCGCCGCTATCTGAATCAGGCAAAGGAGGACTACAAAAGGGTAGCAGATAAGTCTCGACGTGCGGTGCCGGAGTTGGCTGTGGGAGAGCGTGTGTGGCTGTCCACGCGGCATCTTCCATCCCACCGTCCGATGAAGAAGTTGGACCACCGGTAACTTGGGCCGTTCCCTGTGGAGGCTGTCATCAACCCGATGGCCTATCGCCTAACCCTCCCACGCTCGATGTGAGTGCACCCGGTGTTCCATTGCTCGCTCCTGATCCCGGAGCAGTCAGCTTGTCCTCTCCGCCAACCCTCTTCCCCCTTGCCGTCATTGTGTGAGGTAGACACGTGGCCACCGCACGAAGTGACCCAGATCCGTGACTCGAGATGGCTCAAGGGACGGTTCCAGTATTTGGTAGACTGGATGGACGAGGGGTCGGACGGGGGGACATGGACCGATGTGACAGCCGTGCATGTCCCTGCTCTGGTGCGAGCCTATCATGTGCAATATCCCTTGAGGCCACATCACGAGCGTCAGACCTGGGGGATGGGCCCTGCGGTGAGGGATAGTGTTGTGGCCCAGCAGGAGCCGTTGGAGCTGCCACCAGACTCCGACAGCGAGGGTCCCTATGAGTCAGCTCTGGAGGATGTGGAGGACCCTGGACAGGTTTCCAACTCCGAGCAGGGATCAGAGAGGCTGGTTGGCCACCAGGAGGCGCCTAAGGCATGGAGCAGTGTCGGCGGCGGCCGCGGGGGTCTCCTGGCATTGCCCTAGGCGCCGGGAGGCGAAAGGGGGTATGCGGGAGCCTCCTGCTTCCGCACGCTTTCGCAACAGGGCTGCCGGATGAATTCAGCATCGTGAAGGCTGCAGCTGCGAGGTGGTGAGATGGAGACCCTCCCCGACTCCCTTTTTTGATAGTTTGGTGAAGGTTTGACAGCGCTTTAAAGAAAAAAAACTTTTTTTCAATCGGCTTTTGGGAAGTGTGGCTGGAGGGAGGGGTTTTTCCCCCCCTCGGATGGGCGGTTTTGGACTGTTCTCTGCCCCTGGAGGAGAGGGGGGAGAGTTTTAAAATGGAACCACACTCTTAGCAAGCAAGCAGGTGAATATCCTGCTGTAATTGTGAAAGAGAAGTGATGGTCTGTTTCTTTTAAAAACTTCTGAAAAATTTCAGTTTGCTGCCTTTTGATCCTGGGCTGGCAAGGCAAGATGGCACACTTCCGTTGTCTTTATGCTCTTTGAGATTTGACTCCACCCACAGAAATTGCTGGCATTTTGCCTTTGTCTCCATGCCACTCAGAAATATCTCTTGAAATACTGTACCCTGGACTTGGAATGGACTGATGGATTTTATTGTTTGGATTTGAACTATAGAAAAGGTCTTTATTACTGTCTGGACTCCCTGCCTCACGATCTCTCTTGGCTACCCTCTGCTCATTACTTTCACCTTATTTTGGGGACATAAATACTGCTGAGTTTTTCGTTACTAAGATGGCACCGAAAAGACCCCCACCTGGGAGACCAGGCTTCGCTGGTTCTGCCCCAACATCCTCAACATCCAGCCCCAGCAGACAACAGACACTAACATCCTTACTACAAAAACCCCCTGAGGAGGACCTAACCCAGCAGCTGCTTCAAAAAATTTTAAAGGGGCAGGAGGAATTGAAAAACCAACTGAAGGAAATGAATGAACAACTTAGAGAGAACCAAAACAGAACGGCCCAAAACTCACAGAGATTGGACCTTGTGGAGGAGGGGACAGCTGAGATGAGAAGGGAGGTGATGGAGGTCCAGAAAGGAAACCAAGAACTTGAGAACCACCAGATAAAAACAGAATTTGAAAGAATGTCTTTTTTCCTTAGATTTCAAAATGTAATTGAGGTTGATAATGAAGATTTGAGGGAGATTATGACAAACTTACTCGCTGAATACATCAAAAAAGACAGACAGCAGTTGGGGTGGGACATAGACCTGATCTATAGAGTCAATTCAGCTTATGCTAGAACACATAATGTTCCAAGAGAGGTTCATATTAAATTTCTTAGAAAGACTACAAGAGATGAGATTCTGAGTGCACAAAGGGGGCAAATGTTAAAATACAAGGAGAGAGAGATAGTCATCTTGAAACAAATCCCAAAGAAAGTTAGAGATAAAAGAAAAAAATATTCGCTTTTAGCGAAAAAACTATTTGAAAATGGGGTTTGGTTTCGTTGGCTTCTACCAGAAGGGATGTTGATATTCTGGGAGGGTAGCAGAGTTAGAATTGACACAACCATGAAGGCGGAGGCCTTCATGGAAAAAAACAATGCTCTCCTAGATAAAGTTGCTGATACTACACAGGACACGCAGGACATGGGAGGTGCCGGAGCTTTGCTGGTGGGGGGGGGGGGAAGAGGCAGCATTGAGAAAACTTAGATCACAAAAGTGAGCCAGAAAAGCATTGCAATTGCTGAGATAGGGAATTCTTTTCTATTGGATATAAAATAGATTGAAAATATTGAAGATACAAGGTATAATATGCTGCCAAAAAAAAATTGTTAAATAATATTTTACTTAATGTATCAATGTAATAACAAGTGAATATTATGAGAGTTGGGGGTGTGTGCCATTCTCTGCACAATGTAGCTGCCATAATTTGTACCCTTACCCATTACCCCTTATCCTAAAAAATTTGTAAAACCAATAAAATTTTTGTTCAAAAAAAAAAAGTCAAAGCAGTCCTCGAGTGGGAAACCCCCCCATACTTGCAAACAATTGCAGAGCTTCCTGGGTTCACTAACTTTTATAGTGCTGTGCCAGCAGAAACAAAGTCTTAAAGTTTATCAGCAATTTCCTTCTCCTGCACATGGATAAATACACCTGGAAACATCTACCTACCTACTGTGTTTCCCCGAAAATAAGACAGGATCTTATTTTATTTTCCTCAAGAAATATGGCCTTGGGCTTATTATAAGGGGAGGGCTTATTGTTTGGGGTTGCCGGGCAGCTGCTCCCTTGTGAACTGGCTTCCTAAGAGCCGAGCACAGCCTCAGGGGTGAAGCAGCCATGAGGTGACCATGCTCACGAGCAGCCGCCCAGCAAACCCCCTCTCCAGCTGAGCAGCTGCTCTAGGATTGTGCTCTATGGTTGTGGGCCAGCTGCCGGACAGAGTCTTCCGGACAGAGAGTCTTCCAGCAGCCAGCCCACAACCATAGAGTGCACTCCTAGAGCGGCCGCTTGGCTGGGTGGCTGCTCGTGAGTGTGGTCACCTCATGGCTGCTTCACCCCTGAGGCTGTGCCCGGCTCTTCGGGAGCCAGTTTGCAAGGGAGCAGCCACCCGGCAACTCCCCCCTCTGGCCAGGCAGAACGCCATTCCCCAACCTAGCGGTATCCCGAAGGCACCAAGCAATGTGAGCGCCTTCCCCCCGGCTCCCACGGCTTGGCGCCTTCGGGATACCACTAGGTCAGTGAGCGATGCTCTGCCTGGCCGGAGGGGGTGTTGTCCAAGGGGGCTTATTTTTGGGGGTGGGCTTATATTTTTGTCCATGCAAAAATTGTGGCAAGGCATTAGTTTCAGGACAGGTCGTAGTTTTGGGGAAACACGGTACCTGCTCTCTCTCTCCCTACCTATCTACTGTATTTCTCTCTCTTTCTATTTCTCTCTCTCTATCCCTCTACCTACCTACACACACTCTCTCTCTCCCTGCCTACCTACTGTATTTCTCTCTCTCTGTCTATCCTTCTACCTACCTACCTACCTACCTACCTACCTACGCTCTCTCTCTCCCTACCTATCTACTGTATTTCTCTCTCTCTATCCCTCTATCTCCCTATCTACCCACTCTCTCTCTCACTACATATCTATTGTATTTCTCTCCCTCTCCCTCTCTCTTTCTATTTCTCTCTCTCTATCCCTCTCCCTACCTACCTACACACACTCTCTCCCTACCTACCTACTGTATTTCTTTATCTATCTATCTATCTATCTATCTATCTATCTATCTAACTATCTATCTATCTATCTATCTATCTATCTCTATTTCTCTCTCTCGCTATCCCTTTATCTACCTACCTACCTAACTACTCTCTCTACCTACCTACCTACCTACCTACCTACCTACCTGCCTGCCTGCCTGCCTGTCTGTCTGTCTGTCTGCCTGCCTGCCTGCCTGCCTGCCTGCCTGCCTACCTACCTACCCTATTTCTCTTTCTTTCTCTCCCTCTCTATCCCTCTACCTACCTACTTTTTTAAAAAATTGCCTCTTCAAAACCTTGATGCGTCTTATACTCCGGTGGGTCTTATATTCTGAAAAATATGGTAACTGAAAGTCAGAACATTTTTATTGAACTTAATGGACAGAAACTATAAAAAAGCCATAGAAGATAGTTTTTGTATATTATCACTATTGCAAGACATATGCACAAAAATGGAAATATTCTGAAATACTTGTAATGGAGCAATGATTGGCATAGATGATGGAAGTAGAAGAGATTGCAACATTAATTTGTTTTCTTAGAGAGAGATCAATTACCATGTTTATTAGTCACTGAAAACCTCCCTATGGACCTTTTGCTAAAAAATGAAAAAAAATGAATGCATGATGCATGGATTTTATTAGAAAGGGTAGATTATAGAAAGAACTTTGATGTAAACTTAGAAAGAAAGAAGGGAAAACATAAATCTACTTATAACCAGTGGTGGGCTTCAATTTACTTTACTACTGGTTCGTTCATGCGTGCTCACTTGCTTGCATGTACGCTTGTGTAATGCTTCTGTGCACACGCAGAAGCATCTAGGCAGGTAGACGGAGCCTCCCACCATCACCATTACTGATTTGTCTGATCCGGGGTGAACCAGCAGAAACCTATCTCTGCTTATAACTGCTATTAAGAAGATCCAAAGTCTCTTCTTATTTATTCATTTTTATTTTTCTTCCTTTTCAAATTATTGTTTCTTAATTTATTTTTCACCTTTCTATTACTTCTCTCTGTTTCTCTTATCTTTAACTTAATAGATAGGTCAACAAGCCATAGTATTCTAAAATAGTAATACATCTTCCATATCCCCTATTGTTTCTGTTTAAAGGAAGCAAACAAGCAAATAATATTTCATTCCAAATTTTATTGTAACTTATTCCCTGAAAATTTAAGGATGGTTTAATTTTTGTACATTTCAGGCTGTGATGTGGTATATTGATTAATTTGACTCCATTATTGTCCCCAAACAATACATGAGATTCAAATCAATTCTACCCCAAGATATTTTTGTTTGAATTAGTAATATTATAAAAAAGGAAGAGTTCAAATTGATAATGTTATTTGATGAAGTTACTGAAATTAATATATCAGGATACTCAAAGAATAATAATTTTCCAACAAAGCTGTACATTTGGGGGATGAGGGAGGAATGGTGCTATCAATTTTCCAACCTGGGGCTGAATAATCCACAGTATGTGAATAGACACATACAATATATACAAATGAATTTTTTTTTCTTCTATATGAGAAGTAAAAACAATAAGATGAAAAGACAAATAAAATACCCCTCCAAATAGTTTATAAAAATTATCTTGAATATTTCTGCAAACTGTCAAATTTAGACTCAAATTTAGACTTTGTTGTTGTCGTTGTTAGTTGCAAAGTCATGTCTGACCCATTGCTACCCCATGCACAATGTTCCTCCAGGCCTTCCTGTCCTCTAACCATCCTCTGGAGTCCATTCAAGCTCATGCCTACTGTTTCAGTGACTCTATCCAGCCACCTTATCCATCCAGCCATTCTCTGTCATAATTTAGACTTAGAGCATTTAAACATTGTTTTGTTTTATCTTTGTTTTTTAATATTTGCTACAATTTCCTAAGATGTATTTTCAGATGGAATCACTACAGCTCAGTGTTTTTTAACCTCAGCAACTTGTATGGACTTCAACCATGAGACTTCTCCTATTGATAAATTGGCTTATAAAATCCAGGGCAGTGTTTCTCAACCTTAGCAACTTTAAGATGCATGGACTTCAACTTCCAGAATTCCCCAACCATGCTGGCTGGGGAATTCTGGAAGCTGAAGTCCATAAGTCTTAAAGTTGCTAAGGTTGAGAAACACTGCCCTGGATTTCATAAGCCAATTTATCAGTAAGAGAAGTATATAATAGACTGCAACCACAAATGCAAAGGCAAACAAAATTTCATTGAAGCTAATGCCACTGGATTTTCCCAGCTTCAGGGACAGAAAATCCATTGGATTTTCCCAGGGGTTTCCCCAGAAAGCTTCCCAGCTTCGGTAATTGGAATGAAGATACAGTATATTACAAATTAAATAAATAAGAAATCAGTTGAATTAATTTTATACATCAGCAAATTGTGGATGCAGAAAATTTGTTACAATTTTGCTGCATCTGACAATGCAACCCTCAGCATTTGAAAACTTATCACAGAGCTGTTCTACTAATTAAGATCACTATTATATTATTCAGTGTAACTTATTCTATTTATGTGATCTTATTTAATTGTATTTTAAATTCACTTTATTAGAATTACATTTTTAAAGTTCTATATACTGCCTAGGGATTCTTTCATGACAGGTGATATATCACCATTCTAGATAATAAAGAAATAAATGGTGTTTATGCCAGAATAGAATCAAATGGAATTGAACAATTCATATATCTGATGGAGTTAACTGAATATTGATGTTCTTTTGTTCCTTTCCAAAATTATATCAGATTTAAACTGCTATGATCAATCTTGGTTCTAAAACCAGTTTGTCTAAATAAGAATGCATTCTTCATCGTATGTATGTATGTATGTATGTATGTATGTATATCCATAAAATGTTATAGTATTTACTCTTTCAAAAATCATAGTATCTTATTACAATTAATGGGCTCCACTTATTTTTGTTCATACATCTTTTGAAATCCACATTATGCATTTTATTTCAAAATTAACTTTGCAATCCAGGATTCAGGAGGTAGAAAATATGAAGTGGAAATCTTCTGTATTTCTATCCTATGCTTTTGTTTAACATAGGATGTGAAAGTTAGATGGTTCACCATAAGCATTCTATTTTCTGATTATTGGAAGCTGTTTATTTTTTCATGAAGGACAATCTATGGACCTATAAATTAAGCACTACAGATTTATTGTTCAATCTGTCCTCAGTAGTTGCACTTTATAATTAGGTAAATCCTCGCATGAACCATTGAGTATTAGAAAATCCAAAGAGAATGCAGTTCTTAGAAGAGTCATGAAAAGAATGGGCATATTAGTAACATTAGATCTGTAGTTTCATTCCTGATTTTAAAAAAAGTTACATTAACTTAGGGTACCATTACAAGGGGATGAGAATCAGAGAAAGAAAAAAACAAGATTGTCTCCAAGATTTTCTCTAAGAATGATTTAATTTTAAGGAATCATTATAACCATTATAACTTCTGGCCATTGCTAGACAGATGATCTACATTGTTAAGCAAAAAGATCTGTGAGACCATGTCCTTACTGTATAAGGATAGTGTTACATTTTCCAATAAAGAAAAATTCCAATGATTCTTTAAGAATTTATATGGGTTTTATATTTAATTATACACTGCCCAGTTGCTCTGTCAATGAGATGGGTGGTCTCTAAATTTTATTGATAGCTACATGATAGCTAGATGATAGCTATTAGGTAGATAGATAGACAAACAGACAGATAGATGATAAATAAACAGACAGTCAGACTCAGCATTTCTTGAAAATTAAAGATAATATTAAAAAGAGTAGGCTAAGAAGATGCAAGGGCATAAAAAGCATTTCCATTTTATAGTGTTCTCTATTACTACTCTAACATGTCCCTTCTAGCCAAAGTCCCTCTGTTTCTTTCTTTCTAAGCAGTATCTGAAAGATCCTGCTGACCTCTGTTTCATTCTTTTCTATGCAAATTCAGGAGAGGTACAGCTTCATTTTTTTGTATTGCTTCAACACCATTTTACTTAGATATGTCCCTAAGATCTTGTTTACCTAAGGATAATGCCCCTGTACAAATATTGCACTTGATTAATCTCAGATTAATCTCAGCCACATATTCTTGTATGATCAAATATTTTAACAGCACTTTTATTTGTGATTCCAACTCCTAATTAGAGAAAGGAAGAAGAGGTATGTCCTCCCCAATTCTCTTCCAGTTCATGGGAATAGAAATGAATTACCTTGTTTAGAGCTCCCCAAATGCCCCAACAAAGATGGGCTGCAAATATCAAAGTGCCCACTAGATGGGAGCAAATAATTTTCTGTATTACTCTGCTATCACCTAGCAATGGATGAATTTTTTGCAGGACAGATCAGTTAAGTTGTTAGATCAGTTTTAAATGATACACTTTTAAAGAAAAAAGAAAATGGGCCTGGAAATAAATTAATGCAATTGCTACAATACTCACCACTTTCAGATAATTTCAGATAATTTCAGATAATCTAGCAACTTTTGGGTGGACCAATTAGATTTTCTGAACTACTTAACAATCTAGGAATAAAAGTTTCTTAGTCCTAAAAGTAGTCTGACATCTATTAAATTTCAATAATCTAAATGAGATATTACTAAAAGTAGACATTTGTAGCTAAGTTAATTAAGTGGATAAAAGTATGATAATTATTGGATCATTAATAATTCTGCATGGGCATGGCTGGTTGGGCATGTGACTGGTTGGGCATGACCAACTTGACATCACTCACATCAAGGGGTGCCTGGCCTGGCCTATCCTCACCTCAAAGGCCTCAACGAGATACAATTTCCATGTCTATTTATTTACTACTACTGAACATCCAAAATACACTATTTAATCATATGTATATATGCCCTATGTGTACATACATATTACACAGTATAGAGTGTGTATAGGCACACAAAAAGATACATTATCTACTATATATACTGTATGTGTATGTACACAGAGAGAGAGAGCTCTTCTAAAACTATTCACATTCAATCTCACTTACTGCATTTGCAAAAACACACCCAGAGTCCACTTTCTGCCACACATTTAACTATAACTTCTGTACATTGTTTAGAACATTGCACACACCTTCAGATTTTCTTCCCCAGCCTGCACATGACTGTTAGAGGCAGGGGATGTCATGGATTGAGTAAAATGTGGTGAAACTCACTTAACAATGCTCTTGTTTAGCAACCAAAATTTTGGGTTCAATTGTGGTCGTAAGTCAAGGACTATCTCTGCCTTCCTCTGCATGGCAGCCTTGTCCTAGTAAACTCCTTCTCCTTTCTGGCAATTTTCCTCTCTGTTAGAGGAACCAAAATAATCCAGACAATATAAGATTTCCTGCTGGAGCAGGGGGTTGAACTAGATGGCTTCCAAGGTCCCTTCTACTATTTTATGAATCTGTAAGGATCTCTTGCTGGAACAGGGTCTTAGACTAAATGACCTCTGAGATCTCTTCCAGCACTAGATTGCTGTCCAGTTTCTTCTCCAATCCTTTTCAGGGCCTCCATTGGGGCAGGGCCACCAAAAAGTGGTGGAATTAAATTTGGAATTTCTAATCCCTTATCCCGGCATGGAGCTGACTCACTTAAAGTTGCTGAGTCATTTGTCTTCCGAGTATGCGGAGGGATTTGTGAGCCTCCCAGCAGGCCTCCCAACTGACTCTCTTCAGGCTGTGCCTCCCCAAACAGTGCCAAAACCTCGCAGCAGTCCAGCCGGGGAAGGGGGGAGGATGCACAACCCACAGTTGATGGAATAAGGTGACAGTATCCATCAATTCTCTGCTGCCCCTGCAATCCAGTTCCACCTTCCTTACTGCTTGGTGAGCACTGTGCCATCTTTGTTTTCTTTCCCCTGGGAGAGGCCATCCTGTAGTTCCAAGTAGGAGACCTGTCTTGGCCTGTTTTATCACTTTGCGGTAGATAGTTTATAGTGTCCATTACCTGAAAAAAGTCTTTTATCTTGGGTTGTCTGGGTGTTGTCGCAGCCATGGATAGCTAGTTTGTTGCTTAGTAGAGATAACTTCCTCTCATTCACTAAAGGCTTTACTACCTGGAGTAAAAACTGGAGTAAAAGATGAACCTCTCAGGTAGTAAAATTAAAACTTTTTAAATTTAAAAGTTAAAAATTAAAATTGATTAAAAATAGAAGAATGTTTTTTAAAGAATAAAAATAGAGAGTAAAAAGGAGAACAAAGTTAAAAGTTAAAAAGTTAAAAAAATGTTTAAAAAGTAGAAGGTATTAAGAAAGGAGAAAAAAGAGCGTAAAAAGGAGAGCAAAGCTCAAAGCTGCTGCTCCCTTGCACAGAGGCAATGACAGGGGAAGGGGATCAAAATGGAAAGCCTCTACCCATTAAAAAAAAAACTTGTGGAGCTTTCCTTTTTGTCCACCCTCCCCTCCATTGTCTCCATGCCTGATGCCAAAAGGACAGTTCTGCTTCCATCCCCTCCCCTCCACAATGTCAGAAGCCACACGCTACCACTGTTCACCTTCCGCTCCCCCCCCCGAGCCCTTGCAGCTTGCAATCTCCTATGGCTACTGCCCATGGTGCGCTGGCAGTCAGAAGCCCCCTAGGTCCCATGCCCTCTCCTTCCTACTTCTTTCTTCTTCCATGCACAGGTAGAGATGTGGCTTTACCACGTGGGGGTGGGGCAGTCCCAGGCAAAGGCCAGTGAGTGGGGCATGGAGGCACTGGTGTCAGCCTTAGATGATTCACGCTGCTGCCTCGGCCCCACCCCCTGGGCATGAGCACAAGGGGTTCCAAGTGCGCGAGAGCTGGGCTGGCATCCTGGATGAAGGGCAGCGCTCAGCAAGCAGTCCCTAGGGATACCAGTCCCCAGGGACACCAGTCCCTGTGCATTCGCCACCTCCTGTGCACACCCCCAGGGGGCATAGCTGAGGCAGCACTGCAGATCTAAGGCTGGGCCTGAGTGAGGAACTATAGAGCAGCTGGGCTGTGGGTGTGACTCAAAGCAAGATAAGGAGTGGCTGGGAGGGGCCAGGCAGGGTGGGGCAGGGCCAGCCAGTGGTGCAATCAACCGGTTTGCCAAAGTAGGCAAAAAGTTAACAAGGGGTTCTAAACCAGACAGAAATGGCTGAATTCCACCCCTAATCTAAAAGATGTTGGAATGAACCCTATGGAATAAAGAGCAAATGTGGACAGAGATATGGAGTCAGACTGATCTGATAATAGCATTTTAAGATAAAATAAATTGGTTATTTAGATTATTTAACAAGAAGTGTAAATAATAATGCCTGGCCTGCACCTGCATAGAGGGAACAATAGAATATAATATGCCACTTTTACCTATTTTAATGTACCTCTGTTTTTTCTAGATCACAAATCTCGGGGTGCCCTTATAACGTATTGATTGGAACATCTAATTACAGCAGCAATGTACCCTTCATTGAAATGGCACACAAATCAACATTCTTCTCTCAATGTAGCAATAGTAAAGTACAAAATACAAACTTTCATAATCATGAGAATAGTATATGTCTGGGTTTATCTTCATTTCATCCAGCTATGGTAGCGGTAATGCATTAAATGTTGCATACACTTTCCACAGGGAGTTGGTTGGACTGTCAAAAAAAGAAATAAAACAAAAGCAAAGAATGCCATCTTTTTTAACAAATCACCATTTGTTATTTGTGCTCAATTTTCATAACTGCTTTTATTTTATTTCTGTAGTTATGAACATAACTTTTGAGAGTAGTGAATTTGAGAATACATTATTATAAATGCATTATTTGTATTTAATGTATAATTGTATGCATAGTTCATATTTTATTTATAATTAGAGAAATTAATTGGTTGAAATACTTTCCATAATTAAAAGTGATAAGCAATGTTCCAAACAACTAGGAATTCAGCTAGCTAAGATCTCTTTCCAGACAAAGCCAAAGAAAAAGACTAGAAACTAATCAGAGAATTTGTTATGTTTTTATAATTGTTGAAAGCCAAGAGATTCATGGTGATTGGACCAGTGGTAAAATTCAATTTTTTTTGAACCGTTTTTTTTTTCTTCTGATTCTCTGGGCCTGGCTTGGTGGGCGTGACAGGGGAAGGATACTACAAAATCTTCATTCCCACCCCACTCCTGGTGGTATTTGCCAGTTCTCTGAATTACTCAAAATTTCTGGTACAGGTTCTCCAGAACCTGTCAGAAGCTGCTAAATTTCACCTCTGGATTGGACATTTTAAACAATTTTATCTTTAGCAGTTTCTACTTTACCCCCAAAACCTGTAAGTCCAACCTTCCTTGCTTTTCAGAAAGATGTGAAGATTATACTATTGCATCTTCCTTTTAGTTTAAGTTGTAGATGTCATTTAAATATTTGATAGAAATATGCTTGTATTATTTTTATAGTTTTATTTTAATTATTGTGTTCTACACTACCAGTTGATGAGAATTGGAGGGGATTAGAAATATTGTTAAGTCTCATACACTAGTTATCTATTCATTCAAAATGACAAAATAATGATATTCACAAGGGTAGAACTAATCATCATTGATTTAATGTTTTATAAAAGACTAGACTACTAATTTCTATGAAAGATAAATATAAATCTACTCCTGAATGTTTAGTTTTCCAGAAAAACTTTATTACATTGCATTTAGATTGGAGACACACACACACACACACACACTGTGTGTGTGTGTGTGTATTTATTTATTTATTTGTTAGAGAAATTACAGACCTGAACTAAAGAACGAATCAATTGCAGTTCAGTTGTCAAAGCAAAATACATTTTAAAAAATGTATATTATCAATTTTAAAAAAATCATAACAGTAACTGATCTTCTGTGTACCTTCTATGGATAAGTTTTGAAATGTAAAATCTAATGCAAATTCATGAACCTTTATTGAGTAAATATCTTATTTAAGCATGAATAGATATTTCAAAATATGCATAAAATGAATATTTAAAATATAGAATATGCATGCAATATAAAAATGTGTATTTTTATTCTAGACCTGACTTAGTTCTTGATCTGTTATTAATATAGTAGATTTTTTATATCACTAGCAAGTAGTATAGGATATTTTGCTTCATTGATAGGCATTGCCCAAATAATGGAAAATACTGTACTGAATTAAATGCAATTGAAACTTTGGATTATTTCCAAAGTTTGATTATTTCTGAGCTCATTTTATACTTGTTGGTTTATTGCAAAATTAAAGTTGGCAGAATAGTTTTTTTTATTTTTTGGACTGTTAAAGTGCGAACAACAACAGTCTTTAGAGAAATGAAGAGTAATATAATTCAGCACAATTATACCTCAAATTGCTCATCCAAGCTGCTCAACTCTAGCTACATGTGTGCCAGGCCAGAAATTAACAGTAAGCATCATTATAGAACATTTCAGCATTTTCTGTCTTCAGCACTAAATCTGATAGCATTTGTGAACTATTCTTGATAGCAGTTTGTAACTTTCAACATACCTAAGAATTTCTCCAGATTCTGCAGATTATCCCTCTGCACTCAAGATTAGCATGTAGAAGACTCCTAATATTATTCCCAACACCTTGGATTTTGTGGTTTGCTCCTGGCATTATACAATTAAGTATTTAATATTCTGATTAAGCTATTGTCAGCATTAAGCAGCTAATTATCCATGACAGAATGAACAGTAGATTAACATTTTTATTGTTAAAAGAGTATCCAGTACTAATGGGATGATTAGCAATGAAAGAATTAAATAGTAATGTAATATTAATTGTAAGTTGCTTGAAACAAATATTATAAATCCAAACTCAGCAAAATTGTATGTATAATATTGTACCGACCCGTAAGAAAGGAATGAGTATAAATATTGTACTATATGTATCCATTTCTTGTTATGTCCACCCTTTTCTGCTTTCTATTCTGTGCAGTTTCTTCATAAAATATTTCATTTCTAAATTTTACAGTGAAAACTTTATAGAATAAAACCTCTCGTGACTACTTTGGATCCAATGTGTGTACCAATGTGCTTTCTTTCTCTGGTTGTAATGTTTAACAAATAACAAAAGTTTCATTTTTTATCTGATTGGTGCTTGATCTCTTGTAGTTTGGCATGAACTTATGCATATCTCCTGATTTGGTGATGCAAAATCACCCCAGGTTTGTTTTTTTTTGTAATAACATAATTATTTTTTAATAATGAAATTATGGATATAAATATATGTATATGTAATATTTAAAAACAGATTTTTATATAAATAATGTTAAATGGATTCACTACAATAATTTAAATAAATAATCGACATTTAGTTTTGTTCCATTGTTAAGTTACCTATAGTGCTTCGCTTAGCAAATTCTCATGTAGTACACCCTGCAGTGCGCCAACATGGGAAAGCAGAGGAGTAAGGGGGATGGACCAGAGAAACAACTGGAAGTAAAGAGAATTTGGCAGAATGTGAAGAATTGAACTCTTGTCAACTTTTTGATTGATTGATTGTCTGCCATCAAATTAGTATTGACTTTTTACCATATAAATAGATTTTCTTGATGATGTTCTGCCTCTAAGCTGGTCTTTCATGCACTCCGCACCATTGTAATTGATTCCATCTACCTGATGATCCTCTTCTCTTTCCTGCCAGCTTTTTCAGCATTAGAATCTTCTGCAGACATCTAAATCTTTATACAATGTTTCTAAAATAGATAATTTGAGCCTGGTCATTTGTACCTCAAATTGGATTGTTTTGTTTAATGAACCAACAGTTTATTTTCTTAGCCATATATATTATTCTTAAGTATTCTAAAGTTCAAAGATGTTGATGCTCTCTTTATCCTGCTTCTGCTTCTATCTTTCAAGCCTACTTATCAATTTTACTAAAATCCACCTCAGAGGTGGTTTGCAAATTCGATGCTACTGCCTCACTCTCACGCACACGTGACTCTTCTGCGCATGTGCAGAAGTATCTGGGTGGGTGGGTGGAGCCTCCCGCCACCACCACTACCAGTTCACCCAATCCGGCCTGAACCGGGAGCAACCAACCTCTGGTCCACCTTTTCATCTTTTAATAATGAACTTTAAAACAAGCAAAAAAAATCAACCATTTCTTAAAATCTGGTGAAGCACATGTGCGTACACACACACACACACACACACACACACACACACACACTGAAGATAGGAAATTATATGTAAGGCCTGGCCTCCCCTCCTTAATCAAGGAAGTAAGGACTCTTGAAGCTTAACATTTCAAAAGGAACCTTTTATTGAAAAAGGAGTAATAGCTGGGCAAAAGCAAAGCAGGATCTGGGGTCCTTAAGGCAAAACTATAGGAATAAAGGAAATTAGAGTCCCCTCCCAGTCCAATGTGGATTCAGTCAATCCGCAGGTGTATAAATGGTTTTGTAATGAATGCTCTGGGAAAGTGATAAGAAGACTTTCTTAGGGTTGTTTCCTGAGCAATGCAGTCCACATGACTGCATGTGGTCCTCCCTCCCCATATATTCCCTGAAAGGTGAGAAAATGACAGGCCTCCAGGCGCCAGGCTAGAAGTTCTGAAGCAATTAATTATATGGTACAAGATATATAGGAAAGAAGGATAGAAAAGTCTAAAGGAACTATAGGACCCCCCCCTCTTCCCCTGAAGAATGGCAGATTCACGGATCTGACACTATACTTGTTTTCTCAAATATGCTGAAAATGTTGGTTAAGTATTGTTTTGATTCAATTGTACTACAAACCTTGAAGATTGGTCAGTATTATTAAAAGAAAGGGGGGAGTGAGCAACATTTCTTTGATCCAATATAGGAATTTCCACTTAAGAAAGGAACAGACAACCCAGATGAAATGACTATTGAAGCCAAAGATAAGGGATGAATTAACCCAGCATCCAATTGGAGTTCAGCTATTTGCCATTCATAAACTTAAATGCAGCAGGCAATACCATTTATGTCAGCAAAAGTCAGAAAACATTACTTTTATCACACAGTAAAAAAAAGAAAAAACAGATGGAAGTTTCTTTCATAATAGACTGGTGGTTGACTGGAGACATGAATCAGAAATGATTAGCAAGTTGGATATCACTTCCGGTCCCTGAAGGCGACGGACGTTGCTGTCTGCTGCTCGTCTCCCCGGTGGCTCCTTTTAGGGAGGGACCACCTGCCATAGGGCGGCTTTCTAGAACCCCCAGAATCGGCAGCAGCTGTGGGAGGAGTCCAGCTTCGTCTCAGGAGCCGTGGAGCATGGAGGGTGCATAGCACAGCTGTGTGCCTTCACCGAATGGATTCCAGAAGGAAATAATCAATTAGAAGTTGCAGCAGAAGGGCTGGAGGTGAGAAGTTTGCTCCAATCTCTTTTAGCACCATTTAATTGATGAGCAACAGCCTTTTGCAAGTTGTGGATTCAATCTATTTGAAGTTGCAAGATTGGAGGGGGTTTTTTTCACCTCCCTCGGGTAAAGCGACATTTGGATTATCTCAATCTCAGAATGGAGAGAGAGAGTAAAACGTTGAATTACTCACTTGTACTAACTATGTGAGAAAGATTTACATCACAATTGCAAGAAGTGATTCCTGAGTTGTTTTAAATGCTTTATGGAAACTTTGGATGCTTTGCTCCCTGGTTCCCTGTGAAAGGGGGAGCCAAAATGGCCCGCTTCCGTCTTCTTCTTCGCTCTTATAAATGAAACTTGCCTTTTGAAACTACCTTTGAAGAAATTTCTGGCTTTATACCATTACTACCCCCGAAGGTCTCCTGAAGCCCCTCCTGTTATGTGGTCTTTCTGGATTTGGATTATTTGATTTTCTTCTTTTGGCTTGGAACTGTGATTGAGGATTAACTTTCACTTCTGGGCTTGTCTGCCTCCTTGGTCTCACCCAGCTGTGCATTCCACAGATGCCATTTCTTTTGTATAAGACTTACACTCATCTCTGAACTTAACAAATGGGGCCCAGAAAACCACCTTCTGGCAAGGTAGCCTCGGTGCCCACTTCCTCTACATCCAGCCCAACAACTCAACAGACAAAAATGTCATCATTTTTAAAACAAGAAGGGACTGGAGAGAGTTCAAAGGACTTATCTGTTACCCAAATGTTCCAGGCTCTTATGAAGGGATAAGATGAATTGAAAAAAGAGGTGGCAGATTTTAAAGAACAGCTCAGAGATGCACAGCAGCAAACAACAGAAAATAAACAGAGAATTGGTGTGCTGGAGGAGGGTGTGGTTGGGCTGAGGGAGGAGGTGAAGGCAATTCAGAAGGGGAATAGAGAACTGGAAAATTTCATGGTAAAGACGGAACTTGAAAGAATGTCCCTTTTTCTCAGATTCCAGAACCTACCCGAGACAGAAGATGAAGATCTTAAGGATACTATGTGTACAATCTTAGCAGAATATATTAAGAGAGATAAAGAACAGTTGCGGTGGGATATGGACCTGGTTTACAGGATCAATTCAGAACATGCCAGAACACATAATGTTCCAAGGGAAGTACACGTTAAATTTCTTAGGAAGACCACGAGGGATGAGGTTTTAGGGGCCCAAAGGGGGGGGGGACTACTAAAATATAAAGATAAAGAAATTGCCATTCTTAAACAAATTCCGAAAAAAATAAGAGATAAGAGGAGGAAGTATTCCTCCTTATCAAAGAAACTATATAACAAAGGAGTTTGGTTTAGATGGTTATTGCCAGAAGGAATGTTGATCTTCTGGGAGGGAAACAGAATTAGAATCAATACAGTTTTGGAGGCAGAGGCCTTCATGAAAAAACATAGTGCCCTCCTAGAGGACGAAATCATAAGAGGTAGTGAAAAAGGTGACAATACACAAGATATGAGGGAGGGAGGGGCTGTGGCTCTGCCAGGGGACAGGGGGGGGAAGGGAGCAATATTGAAAAGACACAGGTTACAAAAATAAATGTATTTGAAATATTATTGTAATTGTTGATATATTAGAAAGTGGCAAAAGAGATGATTGAACATACGATTGATACAATGTATAACAAGATGCTGTTTCTGCTTATCTTTTATCTTTTGTTTTTTCTTTCTTTGTAAAAGTTGTGAGATTTGGACCGATTTCTACCTTTAGCACAATGTAGCTGCCAAATTTTTTTGTATATCCACCTACCCTTTCCTATAAATGTTTAAAAATCAATAAAAAAAATTTTTAAAAGAAATGATTAGCAAGTTGCAGTTAAGTTGAAGCATGCAGAATATGCAAAGAAAATCAAACTGAAAGCATCAAGTGTAGCTATAAGAGGCATTTTGATTAGCCTAGCAAAAGTTTTGTAGGAGGTGAGAATATTTAATGAATTTTAAAAATGAAACATTTTGCAATCTTCAATTTGCAATCACTAATTAATTAATTTTGAATTTTATAGTTTAAACAGTTTTGTTTGTGTTGTTTTTATATTTTTTATTGTTTTGTGGTTTTTTTAAATAATGTAAGTCACCCAGGATAACAATTGTATTCCATGTATTAACAACTGTGTTCCGTGTGTTTCAATAAAATGAAAACAATACAAGGATATAATTTCTATTTTTTTACATTGTGTACATGGGAGATATGTAATATATAATGCACATTTTGATGTAGTATTTATGTGTCACAAGTGCTAGCTATTATCATGTAGCCAACTCATTTCTGCTATAAAAGCCAAATACAGCAATTAGACAGTTATAATATCTTTCAATAATATATATTAGCATGGCTAATAAAAGTTTAATGCACGTTTGAATGAACAGAAAAACTGAAATACATTTTTTGTAAAATCGACTGTGCCTAATTAAACATGTAAATAAACAAAAATACAGAGACCCAAAGGTGTTTTTTCAAAAGGCAAATGGACTTTGTTTTTCCTAATTTTTTTGAAAAAGGATCTTTGGGACAACCATGATATGAGAATCTCCATAGACAAAAATATAGAGACTATGGATTGAGCAAAATTGCTTGCAAAAGTGCACATTTCACCAAATCAGAAAAATATTTCTGCATCAATTGAGCATCAGCATGCATAGTATTTTCAAGTGAGCTTAAGAAAAGAATGAGTTTAAATGTGTGGGGAAATGGAATGAGACAAATGTAAACAGAAGATGTAAGAAACTGAAAGATATTAAAATACAAAGATTTGTTCAATTGTAGTTGAAGAACTACAGTTTATAATTGCTTAGAGAATTGAACTAGTTCTGCATTCTTTGTTGTCTCGTCCACCCTAGAGGTAGAGGTTACCCAATTTTTAATGTCCACATAATGTCCACATAAGGCCACTATACCATAGATCAATCCAGACACAATTTTATTTAAATCATTCTTAAAAATAGTTTTTGATAAGCCGAGGATATTCTGGTAGTATTGTGATTTGAACTATTTATATCAAGCTCATTTCAATTCAATAGAACAGGCCCTAAAGAAGTGAGTCTTGAATGTCTGCAAGAGACAAGCTTTTTGAATTTGTTTTACTGCAGTAGAAGGAGTTGATTGCAGAGAAGTTCAAAGGATGATTAATATCCCCAGAATGAAGATGCTGGGCTAGGCTTGCTAACACATATTAATTAAGGCAATGAGGTGGGACAACAACACTTACCTTTGATAGAGGTCAAAGACTACTTTGTCTTCTGGCAAAAATAGCTCTATTCTATTTTCTCCACAATACAGTACACTTTCTGGCTACATCATTGCCTCTTGCAACTATTGTCACAATTCCAGCATCATAAATAGATTAAATGGCCATTCTGCTCCACAGGTTTTTATTTTAAAAAATCCTCCATTGTAAGAGTTTTATCAAGGCTAACAAAGAAAATCAGAAAGGAGGTGTTCAATTTTAAAAAAAGTCAGTAATGAGACACACTATGAATACTAGAGCAGTTTTGTTTGAGTTTCTAGACTAATAAATCATATTAATTAAAAAAATGATGTTCAGTCTTCTGCTAATATCAAACCTAACTTTTTTGACTACAAAGCTCTTTAGAAGCCAGGGAAGATAAATTGAGAAGCTAAGTTAGGAAAAGGTAGGGAGAAATGGTGTAGGGCAAACTTAATCATTTAGAGTGATTAACAATTCAATAAATCATCTTATTTAGTTTGATCTTTGTGGCATCTTTTGCAGAAAATACCAGCCTGATTTGCATGTGCTTGGCTGAGCCCCAAATAAACACAGGAACAAAAAGGAAAAACAGAATCATTCCTTGAACTCTAGTTCTAGTACAATAGTTGGGACTGTACGGCACCTGTTTATCTTTGCTGGAGGATGGATTTCACACCTTGGTTCTTTAAATAAGGTCCTATTTTATTTAATTATTTGTTTAATAAAATATAATAGTTGTATAATAAACAAATGACAGTCCTTTAGGGGCTCATCACCCATGACCTAGCAGAATAGCTACATTTTCAGGGTGGGAGCTATATTGATCTCTGGAAATTGCTGTTCCAGATGATAGGCACTATAATAGAGAAGGCATATGAAATAAGTTGAATAAAGAATACCTGGAGCATACCTGCTTAATTGGAATATTCTGGACAGTCAGTGAGCTTTAGAGAAAACTGGTCTCTCAGATGGTTCTACGGCATGCAGAGCTTTATAGGGAACAACCAGTATCTTGTGTTGGAGGTATAAACCAATTATTGTCAGGCACAAATAACCAGAGGCATTCATTGACTTCAAACTAACAGTCAAAGATAAACTGGCAATAGATAAGGGTCAATGGAATTTAGAGGGGAGGGTTTGTGACAATGCAATAACACAGTTTAAACCCGCCTTCCAGCTCACATCTTCTTCTCCTACATCGGCAACCAATTCAGCTCACACTAAGGGCAAAAAAATAATGATCTTGTTCCCTTTATTACCAAAATAATCCAGAATAAAGGCTCATACCCATATCAATCAACCTGCTGTTCATTTTCTCCAATAGTGGTCTGAGCATTTCTTCTGATGCTTCATTTTCTAAAGCTCTTCAGACAATCAAGGACTTGAAGACCATCATATATGGAGTGGTCATTGAGATTCCAGGTTTATATCAGCCACCAGGTTCATTCCAGGCTGAACTCACCATCAAATCACCAAGAAAAAACTGTCTGGATCCCAACAATGTGGGAGAGGACCATTCTTAGAGGCTCTAGCCCCCAGTGGAGTGGGAACACAACAGAAGCAAAAACAAAAAACAAAAACAATAAGAAAGTGATCTTACTATGGCAAAGACCTAATGTTAACATGCTTCCCATTATATCCTTTTACAATTATACTGAGACAAAAACTAGAACCAAGTGCAACAACCAATATACATTCAGTGATTTGGAATGGGGTCCAAAATTGCATGGTGGCCATTCACTCTGCAGTTGCTGCAGTCTTAATATTGCCTCCTAGCAAGTTGAAATTCTGAAGGGCAAACAGCTTTGGGGCTCCCGTAGTCAACCTGGCAACAGAATATTAAAGAGATTAGGCAAGGATGAAGCAGTACAACAGTAGCAATCCCAACCAACAGAGGGTCCCACATCTGGTTATCTGCAGCACAATGCTTCTACTAGCCTCAATAATTCATCAATTACAAAGTAATCACAGGGGTTTCTGTTTTGATTGCTTTCTGGCAGTATAAGTCTATTTCAGCATTGGTGAACCTTTTCAGCACCAAGTGCAAAAATTGGAGTGTGTGCATGCACGCATGCACCCGCATGCCAGAAACCAGAAGAGTAGCCACCCTGCCACATGCGTGCCCTGGGAAAGTAATCTTCTGGTTTCTGGGTGTGCATGCATGCTGGGCACCCAATCTTCCAGTTTCTGGTGCACATCCATGCGTGAAGACCAGCTGGCCAGTGTGCATGAGGAAACCAGAAGAGTGTCGATAAAGCGCCCCCTCCTGCCACTTCTGCCAAGGGAGCATGACTGATCCCGGCTGACACACCTTTTAACCTGGTGCCAGACAGACATTCCTCCCATGTGGACTCAGTTGTTGCCAGCCCTGTTGTCCCAGAAGAGCAGCGGCAGCAGTACCAGCCATAGGGCAAGGGGCAGGAGTGGATGGCTGTCCCCCGCAGCTGCTCCCCTGCTGATGAGCATGGCCCTCAGTGGCATCTCCATGCATGAGGAGTTGCATCTCCTCCGGCCCTCCTGGGGCAGCTCGCCTCCCCGACAGCAGCTCCTCCTTCTGGCTGCTCCAGCATCCTGGCTGGAAGCAACAGCACAAGAACTGCCACTGACCCCTTGCCACTGGCCCCTTGCCTCTGGCGGTGGCAGGAACAGTGGGCAGTAAACACTGCCCCATTGCCCCATTGCCCCATTGCCTAGCAAAGCTGTCAGCCAGGATGGGCGTGCCGGGGCTTCCCTCCCTCCCCTCCCGAGCGGGCTTCTTGCATGGCCCCAGTCCTCCAGCCCACAGCACTGATGCAAATCCACAGTTGGGAGTGCCTGGCCAGTGCTCAGACCATGTGCCACATGCTGCATCAAATTGGTCTGCAGGGTTGTCATCTCAGAAGGAAGCCTCTTCTAAAGATGATGCACAAGAAAGCCTGCAAACAATTTGCTGCACACAAGCATACTAACGACATGGATTTCTGGAACCATGTCCTGTGATCCGATGAGACCAAGATAAACTTATTTGGTTCAGATATGGTGTCAAGCATGTGTGGGGACAACCAGGCGAGGTGCAAAAAGATAAGTGTGTCTTGCCTACAGTCAAGCATGATGATGGGAATGTCATTGTCTGGATTGCATGAGTGTTGCCCACACTGGGGAGCTACAGTTCATTGAGGGAACCATGAATGTGAACATGTACTGTGACATACTGAAGGAGAGCATAATCCCCTTCCTTCAGAGACTGGACCGCAGGACATTATTCCAACATGATAATGACCCCAAACACACCTCCAAAATGACCACTGCCTTGCTAAGGGTAGAGGGTAAAGGTGATGGACTGGCCAAGCATGTCTACAGAACTAAACCTATTGAGCAGCTCTGGGGCATCCTGAAACAGAAGGTGGAGGTGCACAAGGTCTCTAACATCCACCAGCTCTGTGACATTGTCGTCAAGGGGTTGGAGAGGACTCCAGTGGCAACCTGTAAAGCTCTGGTGAACTCTATGCCCAAGAGGGTTAAAGCAGTGCTGAAAAATAATGGTTGCCTCACAAAATATTGATACTTTGGGCCCCATTTGGGCATTATCACTTAGGGGTGTACTCACTTTTATTGCCAGCAATTTAGACATTAATGGCTGTGTGTTGCGTTATTTTGAGGGGAAAGCACATTTACACTGTTATACAAGCTGTATACTGATACTTTACATTGTAGCCAATTGTCATTTCTTCAGTGTTGTCACATGAAAAGATATACTTAAATATTTACAAAATGTGAGGGGGTGTACTCACTTCTGTGATATACCATAAAGCTGGGCTGGGAACATTTTTCAGTCTGAGCACCACATTATTTTTTTGTTAGCTAAGGGGTACATTTCAAACAAACAAAATATTATTTGCAAGTATCCATACTGAATAT
This sequence comes from Natrix helvetica, assembly GCF_964273705.1. Taxonomy (NCBI): domain Eukaryota; kingdom Metazoa; phylum Chordata; class Lepidosauria; order Squamata; family Natricidae; genus Natrix; species Natrix helvetica. The sequence goes on from NC_138553.1 coordinate 51,532,662, forward strand.
GCAAAACACATATAACACTATCTAAAAGTAATAAAGTATTCACATCATATGAACATAATTTACTTTTAAAGGCATGTTTTAAACAGGTATTTAATATTCATGAGATTAGACTCACATGTCTGGGAAGACATAGTATTATAGTGATATAATGAAAACAATTTCTTTTCCAGCTATAACCTGGAGAATGAAATGAATCTATAATGAAGAATTTAAAGCACAAATGGACAATATGGGTTGAGCTTTAATATGAGAATGAAAGACACAGGGTTTTAAAGGTTAACTAAAGAAAGCTTCCTTTCAGTGAAATGAATAGAACTCTGCAATAAATTCTTACATTTAGCATAACTATTATTCACTTCAAATCACTTATATCAAAAAACATCTACCAGATATGGGATAAATGGTATAGGTGGATGGAGGAAAGAAACAAGAATCAATGAAGGAATGTAACAAAACTCAAAAATAATAGTTATGAGTAAAATAAGAAAGTTAAGAATGGTGAAACCCAAATAAAATACAATTGAATGGGAAATAATATAAGGTGAATGCTATCAATTGATAATTGCTACTAGAAAGAACAGGAAGCTCCTGTTTGTATTGTACTGTGTAAATGTGTTGTACTTCTAAGTTTTGTGTGTGTGTATTTTATATGTTTGATAATAAAATATTTTTTTAAAAAAAATCTTATTGGATTCTTCCTATAGGCTCCTCTAGATTTCTCATATATTACTTCTAAAAGCTAGAATTTTTAAAACAATAATAAAGCATGCAAATTCAGCTATCTAGAACTGAAAGTTTCAACAGTACGTATACAAAGTAGTCAACCAGTGGTTCTATCAGTGTATGAAGAAAAAGTTGATATTCATAGGAGTTTGGAAAGAGTGTTCAGCTCTGCAAGTGCAGTGTTCTGTACATGAACATTGAAGAGCTGATGGCACCACTAGGCAAGATACTAATTTTAGAACAGGCTCTCTGGGAGTTTTCTAGTAGACTATCTTTGAAAGGTCTACATAGATGGAAATGATAAATGTTTTAATGTCAAAATTTTGTTAAAATGTCAAAAGAATCAATAGTCATGAATTATTGATGATAATAAGTGTGGTAAAAAAAATTGACCCTACGGACAAACTGGAAGTCACCATTCCCAAACTTCCGGGTTCCCCATAGGTCCATTTTTCGCCCTCTGGAGGCTTCAGGGAAGCTCCAGAGGCCTCCAGAGGGCGTTTGGGGGGAGCGGGAGAGGCTATTTTCACCATCCCCAGGCCCCTAGAAAGCCCTTGGGCCTGGGGAGGGTAAAAAAACCACGTCAAAAGTGAGGGGGGTCATGCGCATAGCATTATGGGTGTGGCACACCCATGCACCACCACCCTGAGCTCCTCCCGCTTTTGGCACGGGAGCCAAAAAGGTTTGCCATCACTGTCCTAGTCAGTATGCTATTTTTGCAGTGATGATAAAAAGAAGAGACAGAATTTATTGGTGAGAAAAATGCCTTGCTAGGAAAGGATAAAAAATCAATGCTAATTACTGTGTTTCCATATATAAACAGTGTGATACCTTAATTTTATTTTGCACACCCACATAAATTTATATGTATATGCACACACACACACACACACACACACACACACACACACATGTACAGAAATGGTCAGTCCCTGGAAGGCAGACACCAGCAATTGCTCTGTCACCAAAAGAATGGTGAGAGGATGCAGCCTCTGGGGAACTGACCAATGGTGGAATTTACAATCCAGGCCAAATATCTTGCAAGCTACTGTTAAAGCTATTGTTTTGATGTTTTTTGTAAATATCCTCCATAGAAATCCCAAAGGTGCTTTTTCAAGACGCAACTGGACTTTCTGCTTTTTCTTTGAAGTTGTTTCACTTCTCATCCAAGAAGCTTCTTCACCTCCATAGACATCCATAACAATTTTTTTATAGCAGCACATGAAAGAGGAAGAAACTCACAAAACTGTAAACTGGTCATTTTATTTATTTCTTTATTAAATTTCTACCTCTCCCCCTTCCAATTTTACCACCTAGGCAGTTTACAGCTATTTATGTTACCTTTGTTCTGTAGCCCATTTGTTTGTGTCAGTCCAATGTTTGATTCTGTCTTACCTATGCTTGTAAGCCCTTAAGATTTCCCATCACCTGCTTGTGGCCTAGCATAGGAATTTTGGAAAGAACAGGAGCTACAAGATACCCAAGTCATTTGCATGTCTTGGGTATCTTCCTGATATCATATGTCATGGTTGATCTAGCAACATTTTCCATGATTTCTATGAGGTAGAAATTTATTAGAATAACTCCAGGATTGATTTGAATTTCCATCTAGTTTTGGGAAGGAAAGATCTGAAATGTTTAAGTTGTTTCATACAGTATCTACAGGCCTTTCCCTTCTTTTCAGCATTTCTAACACTGAAGGTTTTAATATAGAAAGAACTGGTTGGAAAATCATATCCATGATGCCACTCAGATTTCCTCCTCTGTAGAAGAAGTTTTTTTCCGATGACACTGAAGTTCCAAGGATTTCAACTTCAATATATTATTTATAATTTATTCTATCTCCATTTTGTTATTACTCACTTTGAGCACTGTTGTCAGGTCTGCAGCCGGTTCCTTTTGGGATCTTTGACCTGTCACACTAATATTCTATTCTACTATGCTGTTTCATTAGTGGGGAGTTGGGAGGGGGAATGGTAAGGAGTAGAATGTGATGTTCTCAAAATAAAATTCCTTTCTAGAATCCAAGGTCATCCTTTGTCTCTACACCTCTGTACCTGACCAGAACTGGATGGGTGGAACTGCCAGCATGGCAGTGGAAGATTGTACCATGTGATGGACTTGTGGGTGTGGGAGCAAGATCTTGAACTTTCAGCTGGGTGGGGAAAACCTGGAAGCTTTCAGATTCGGGTTTTCCCAGATGTGCCAACATGACTCTCTTAATAAATTGGAACTTTGAGCAATACTTTGCCTTGGACTCTGATTTAATTTTGATGTTATTTGGAACCCTGACATTAACCCGAATCTCCTTTAAAATACTTCATCAGCTATCCCAAGCTTGGGAAGCTGTAAGGGGTACTGAATCCCAATTATGACCCAACCCTGAGCAGTACAAAATTTCAGTGAAGATGGAAGAAGAAAAGAAAGCAGCAGAGAATGCCACAGTTGATGGATCACCTATATTTTTCAAGACCATGTATGTGCCTTCTAAAGAGGTAACTGAGGTTCCTTCACCGATGGAACTAGCTCTGTGAGATGAAGCCTCGGGATTTATTACCTCTAAATAATTTCTGCTGGAAAGAGGGGGGGTTACCCAGGAAACTCCGACACATGACCGGAGGAGGTCAGAGCAGACACTGGCCAGCAGATCTGATGAATGGAGATCCCAGCCACCCTCACACAGTCATTCTCTGACAGGCCTCCTAGGCCAATTCAGATGGCTAAACATGAGTGGAATCGACCCCCTCCTTAGCTCAGGACCACCTAAGTGGACCCTGGCCCAGTCCACATTCTCTTTCCCTAGCAGAGAATCTGCAATGCACTGGAGTGGAGATTTTTACTCCTTCCACACAGCGACAAGTGAAATGACCCATTACCCTTCAGCTGAGCCACAGACAGATCCCCATCAACATGGGGAAATCAATCCAGCCAGCAGAAAGGGGCTTGGGCAACATCTCCCACTAGCCAGCCACTGATGTTTGGGCTGCAGCCTGTGAATCAAGCACCACCGGGATGGGCTTTCTTCCCAGGTCATGGATGGGAAAGATGCCAGTGGGCCCCTGCCTTCCCTCAGCAGATGGCACCATGTCAGATAACTGGGCAGGTGTCAACCCAGGGATTGACCCTCCCTGCCAATTACAATCCCACCTGCAATGCCCCAACAGGCTCTTACCCCATCTTCCGACAGAGAAATAATCTCGACAATGGCAGAAGGGATGAATGAGGGGGAAGCTGCAAGATGGATAGAGGAGCATCATGACGAGGTGGCCCCTAAGTTTAGAGATGCAACTGGGTTCCTTCCCTTGGGAGAAGGGCAATAAAATGTCACTGTTGCTGTCAACCTGACCACAGAGCATCAGAGTGCCTGGCTCCAGCCCCAATCTCACAAACATGCGCACCAACCCAAAGAGAAGGCCCCGGAAGCCACCAGAAAAGAATCATTTTGGTCAACAATCTCAGAAAGATGACCCCCAACCTAAAGTGATGAAAAGTCCAACCAATGGAGAAACCTTGGAGGAAGAGAATAGTGTAGACAACCCGATGGTGAGTGTACCCGTCTGTCCCATCACTATCCAAGCCAAGCTCCAAATACCTGAAACGGGGGTGGAAGGGAAAGTTGAAGCAGTTGTGGACATCAGCTGCATCCAATGCTTAATCAGCATTGTTAGGGATGTAACCCTAGGCTTGGCTTGGCAATGTATATAAGCTATGATTATGTTACTGTTACTTTAAATGTTAGAGAAATGTAATTGGTTTGTTACCTCAAGCAGCTATAAGAGGGAGCCAGAATGGCTGTTAGCTCTCTCTCTCTCTGTTTGTTAGACGCTGATCGGATACTGTATCATGAGTTACTGAGTCTTGCTACTGTTAGCTATTTTGTGGGTTAAATTGAGAATATTGATAACTGACTGACTGAAGCATGTATGACTTGGACTGTTAACCAGACTCCGAATACCTCTATATTTCTACATAGTGAACTACTATATTTTTATACTATTCAGTGTCTCTGTATGCTGGTTTGTACATGTTATTCCATATCACTCTCACTACGCTTCTCTGCATACTCGCTCTTCTAATGGAGAGCTTAATTACTTAACAAGCATGTCAATTGTAAAGCAACTAGGCATATGCACAAGACCTCTAGCCCATCCCATTCAGTTTGAGCAGGTAGATGGAATGCTAATTGGAGGACCCCAGTCACACTAATGACAGAACTGGCAAAGTTACAAATAGGCCACCACTATGAGCTCCTCAGATTCATGATGGCTTCAAAGATGCCGGAATTAATTATCTTGGGGCTTGCATGGCTGGATAAGTGGATGTCTACGATAAAGTGGGAAGAGGGCATTAGGAAATTGATTATTGGATTTGGGCCGCTACCATCAGTGGAGCCAAAGGGCCACCCAGGGATGATTGAACCCAAGAACCCAGAACCTGCAGTACTTGCAGCAGAGGCAAAACCCCCAGGGATCCAACAAGTACCAAAAGACTACTGGGGCTTGGTGGAGGTGTTCAGTGAGGAAGATTGCAACTATCTTCCCTCTCACTGGCCCACAGATTGCGCAATAGACTTCAAACCTGGGGCTACCCTACCAAAGCCAAAAATGTACTCCATGACTCCCAAGGAGATGGTTGAATTGAGGAAGTACATCGACACCAATTTGAAGCGGGGCTTTATTGAACCAGGAAGTTGAAAGTAGCGGCCCCAGTGTTCTTCAGAGAAAAGAAAGATGGCCATGCTCATCTCTGTATTGATCTGTGAGCCTTGAACATGGTATGTGTGAAAAAAACCTATCCCCTCCCCCTCATGAAAGATATGTTGAACCACTTGGCTAAAGAGAAGGTGTTCACCAAGCTGGACTTGAGAGAGGGGTATTACCGCATACGAATCAGAGAGGCAGATGAGTGGAAGACCGCTTTTAACTGCTCCCTTGGCAGCTTTCAATTCAAAGTCATGACATTTGGACTACAAGGAGCACAAACAGTCTTCATGCAGTACATAAATGAGGTGCTACATAAGCACCTGTACCGTGGAGTGCTCATTTATCTCAATGACATTTTGATCTTCTTTATAACCCTGGAAGAACACGTGAAGCTGGTACGGCAAGTCCTGGAAAAACTTCTAGCCTCCAATATGAAGGAGGGGAAGTTTCCCCCCCACCTTTGATTAACGTGGTGCGGACCGTCAGCCCTTCCAAGAAGCATATCTCTGAATAAGCAGAAAAAAGAACCTGAGAACATGTTCTAACAAAACAAACTTTAATATGAAATAAAATAAAATCTTACTATCTAAATCTTACATTTTGGCAAGAGCTATTGTTGCCCACCTCCTTTGGCAGGCGAATGGAAGATCAGAAGGAAAATACAAGAATGTGTGACGTATCAGGAGACATGCGCAGTAAATCATTGTCAGATAAGAAAACATTTCTACAGTATAACTCAGAATATAAGCTCAAGTTGGCAAACCAATTAATGCAGTGACACCCCTTCTTTTGTCACTTGGGCTTATATTATCAAATCATCAAATAAGGCACATCTTCTTTCGCAGATACTCGTGTTGAGCTGCTGGAAGTGGTTTGTTGAGCATGTCAGCAATTTGATCATGTGTAGATTCATATTGCAATTTAACAAAACCTTGCTTAATTAATTGGTTTGTGTTTTGATAACGAATGTCAATGTGTCTGGACCTAGAACCTGTGAAATGTGACTCAGAAATGTAAACCACTGATTCATTATCTTCCATCACGGTGATTGGTCGAATCAGACATGTCCAGATATCTGTGATCAAATCATCAAACCATGTTAGAAAATTACAAGCATCTGAAACCCAAGCATATTCAGCTTCAGTAGATGAACATGAAACAAAACTCTGTTTTCTCACTTGCCAGTAAACAGGACATCCATTCAGGAACATCATGTAACCTGAAGTACTTTTGAGTGATTTCTTATCACTTGCCCAATCAGCATCTGCATAACAACATAATTCTGCATAATCAGTAGGTGTTGGTTCTAGCAATAACTTCATGTGTTTAGTGTGTTTCAGGTATGGTATTGGACACATGTCCAATGAAATTGTGATGCCTTACCTACGTGTCGTGATGAGAGATTAACACTAAGTGCAATGTCGGGTCAGGTCCAACTACTAATGTATAATAGTGACCCAATGACTGAATGATAAAGTGTTTGGTCCTCGAACTCAGGACTTGGTTCATGTGTTAAGTTGTGAAAATCTGTTTGCATGGGTGTCTTTGTTGTGTTAGCATCTTTCATGTTGCAATGATGCAAAATGTGGTCAATTTTCTCCTCTTGTGAAAGACTAAACCCCTTCTGTGTTTTTTCAATCTGAACACCTAAATAAGTGCTAATGTGACCTAAAGATTTCAATGTGAAGTATCTCTGCAAACGTTTAGCAAAAATCTCACTCATTTTCTTATTTGGACCAATATAAACAATATCATTAACATAAACAAGAATTATCTGAAATGCATTGTTAGATCTTTTTGTGAACACGCATTCATCAGTTTCAGACTTAATAAAGCCCATTGAATTTAGTTTGTCAGTAAGACATAAGTACCATATTAAACCTGACTGTTTCAGACCATAAAGACTTTTGTTCAGGAACCAGGTATCCCCTTCTTGCTGTCGGAATCCTGGAGGGCCTCTCACGTAGATCTCTTCATCTAGGTCTGCATGTAGATAAGCCGTGTCCACATCAAACTGGAAAACTTCTAAACCAAGAATAGTTGCAGTAGTTAAAGCAATTTTTACACTCTCAGTTCTGACTGTTGGTGAGTAGGTGTTTGTGTATTCCTCAGGATAACGTTGAGCAAAACCCTGAGCTACAAGTCTGGCTTTGCATAACGACTCACCATTCGGTTTCTTCTTGATTCTGTAGACCCATCGAGTGCCAATGACTATTTTGTTTGCTGGAGGTTGTGCAGGTGTAAATACATTAAGTTTCTTTAAACTGTCAATTTCATCCTGCATTGCATCATATCTTGCTCCGAATCAGGAAGCTGCTTGATTTGTGTGAACGTATCAGGAGGAAGTGTAACATTGCAAATCAAAGGCAACTGTGTTTTTGTCAGTTGCAACAAATATCATTGTGGAGGGATTCCTTTCGTGACCCTCCTGGAACGTCTCGGAACAACAGTCCATTCTTCTTCTTCTTCTTCGTCCTCGTCCTCACGTTCGTTGCTAGCATCAGCATCTGCGGCTTGCGAAGACGGAACATCAGATTGTGAAGAACGGGTAGAAGGAATATCTGCCTGTGAATCCTGGTCATCAGGCTGCATGGCATCTTCAATATCATCTCTAGGAAAGTAAACTCCAGGATCATTGGAATGAATCCTGGACCAGTCAATATCTTCCTCAAAATTAGCAGATTGCAAAATCACAATTACATGTTTAGGATCAATAAATTTGCTCCATTTTGAATTATCATCAATACCCATAAATCTCAGTCTCTTTGCTGCTGGACCTCCTTTTCTTCTTTGAGCTAAGGGAATGTTCACCATAGCGTATGAACCAAAAATGTGGAGGTTCTTGAGATCAGGCTTGTAGCCATACATCATGTAGAAAGGAGTTTGATTTATTACACTGCTCCAAATATGGTTGACAATGTAATTTGCATATTTGATAGCTTCACCCCAGTATATGTTACTGAGATTGGCATCTTCTAGGAGACAACGCATCATGGTTTGTAGAACCCCTTGTCTTCTTTCTGTGACTCCGTTATGAGCCTGTGTATATGGAGCAAATGTCTGGTGAAGAATTCCATTCTTACACATCCAGTCCTGGAAACGCTGAGACATGAATTCGGCACCACGGTCGCTCTGGATTCTGGCAATGCGAACTTGGTATTGGGTAGAAACAAAATCTGCAAAGTCTTTAAAGATCTGAAAGGCCTCAGATTTCTCTCTCATAGGATATACAAATCCATATCTAGAATGGTTATCTACAATTGTTAGAAAATACTTTCTACCACCAATTGTTGGTGGGAAAGGACCCACTATGTCGGTGTGTACCAAATCAAAAATGCGTGTTGACAGGCATGTAGCATGTTTGGGAATGGCAGCTACTTTGGATTTAGCTTTCCTGCAAACCGCACAATCCAAAAACACCTTACACCCCTTTAGATCCAAACCTTTTGCGAACTCCAGCATTTTTCTAAGAACATGGAAACTGGCGTGCCCCAATCTTCTATGCCACTTGTGGATACACCTGGAATGCAAAGGTTTACCAGTTAGTGAATTTTCAACATAAACAGTTTCATGAGGAACCTCAGGCTTGCTCTGAGCAACCTGCTTCCTTTTGCTCTGTTTGTTGGCTTTAGGAACCTTTGGAGTAACAACGGGTTCTCTCTCTGAACCAACTCTCTCTGGGCCTGTGCTATCCCTTTTTGGAGTTTGCATACTTGCCTGTACTTTTGACTTTAAGTAATAAACACCACCAATAAGCATGGTTTCAGCAACAATAGCTCCATTTTTAACTATGTAACTTGCTTTCTCAAGGTGGTGAACCTGGAACTTTATCTCTCTAGACAAGTGACTTTGACTAAGCAAATTACTGGTTGCTGAACGTATGTAATAAACATCAGGGATGAATGTATCAAGCTCTTCAATGTAAACAGTTCCTTTTCCCATGACCTTACAAGGGTGGTTGGAGAAGGAGTACATTTCTAGATATTCAGGTTCCGGCTCGCTCATCTCTGTGAAAAGTTGCTTTCTGTAGGTAACGTGTAAAGCTGCGCCACTGTTCAAAGTCCACAAAAGACGTCTGTCGTACTTTGGATCAGGTTGTGGAACGTTGGTTATGGCCAATGTTGCGAGTGGAGCTTGTGGATCACGCCTTGGACCACGACGACCTTGTCTTCCGCCTCTACCTCTGCCTCTGGAGTCTGTTCCTCTGGGCTGGTATGTGACAGGAGCTGGAACTCATTGGGGACAATCCCGGGTGTCATGTCCCATACGGTTGCAGATGTAGCATCTTGGCATCCTTGGAGCGTAGCCTCTTCCTCGGAAGGGATGTCTAGCTGGAGCTGTTGACACTGACGGTCGTTGCAGATGTGGTGTAGCTAATTTGATAGCTTCCTCCTCAATTAAAAGTCTGCATACATGATTAACAGTGCGTTGAGCAATAGGCATGTGGTTAATCTTTGCAATGGCATCTTTCCATTCATAATTCAATGAGTGAATGATGATGCTGATCATTTGGATATCATCAATAACATGGACACTTTCTCTCAATTCACTTCTCATTCCTTTCAGTTTGGTCAAATGTCCACCAATTTGTTCACCAGGTTTCAACTTCGAACCATGGAACTCAGACAGGAGCAAACATGAAGATTCAATTGAAATGGGCCTGTAGCAATCTTCCAAAATAGCCCAAATTTGTTGGGCTGTTGCATCAGGTGGAGAAGTAACCTGCAATTCAGTATCCATGGACATCAATAATGTTGTGCAAGCCCTAGTCTCTAGGTCTCTTATTATAGGAGTCCATGGTTGGGCAGGAGGATTAAACACCATACAATGGGTACCTTCTCCACTAAGCAAGAGTGCAACCTCACTGACCCAGGCTTTATAATTCTGTCCTGACATCTTTAATTTGGCCTTGCCAGTCAAAGGAGTGACAGAAAATGCCTGTTGAGGGATATGCTGTGCAGGTAAATATGCTGGTTGTTGAACCAGGGGGCGCTGTAATTGGACCTGTGGTCTCTATATTACAGGTGCAGTTGAAGCTTGTGCAGCAAAATTAAATTGACTTGTTTGAGAGGCTGGCATTTGCCTTTGCTGCATTAAGTATTGCCGTGTTCCATCTAGGAAAATTCCAACACCACCAGGGAGCGTTGAAGATTGAGCCTGTGGAGGCATTTGCATTGCAGCTTGGACATCTGGACGAGCTACAGATATATTTGACCAAGACCATTGCAATTTCTTTAACTGCTGCTGTAGTAAATTATTTCTGCCAGGACATGGCAGTGCAGCTTCACTTTTCAGCTGCATCATTTCTGCCTGTGTGGCATATGCTGAAGAACAAATGAGATCACGTGGCCTCTGTGATAAGCTAGTCGCTTATCTCTTAGAAATAGCTTAACAAGGAAAGAAGGCAGTAAATTAACAGACCATCCTGCTGCTTCCATTTGTGAAGGAGGGGAAGTTTCCCCCCCACCTTCGATTAACGAGGTGCGGACTGACAGCCCTTCCAAGAAGCATATCTCTGAATAAGCAGAAAAAAGAACCCGAGAACATGTTCTAATAAAACAAACTTTAATATGAAATAAAATAAAATCTTACTATCTAAATCTTACATTTTGGCAAGAGCTATTGTTGCCCACCTCCTTTGGCAGGCGAACGGAAGCTCAGAAGGAAAATACAAGAATGTGTGACGTATTAGGAGACATGCGCAGTAAATCATTGTCAGATAAGAAAACATTTCTACAGTATAACTCAGAATATAAGCTCAAATTGGCAAACCAATTAACGCATTGACATCCAAGCTATACGCAAAGTTGTCAAAGTGTGAGTTCCACAAAACCTCACTAGATTACCTGGGTTATCACATCTCCAACGAGGGGATAGAAATGGATCCAGGAAAAGTGAAAGTGGTGTTAGTTTGGAAACCTCCAAGTACTCTCAGACAACTACAGAGCTTTCCTGGATTTTCCAATTTCTACAGGCAGTTCATTCTTGCTTTCACGGAGATTGCCCTCCCATTGACTGAACTATTAAAAAAACTATTTAATTGTTGCTCTAATAAGTTACTTCCGCCATGAGATGGCAGTGCAGCATCACTTTTCAGCTGTAACAGACCTGTATGCGTGGCAAAATCTGAAGAACAAAGAAGATCACGTGGCCTCTGTGATGTGTACATATCTCTCTGTTCTGATTTGCCTGACACAATATCCACCAGGGGGTGTGTTTTAGGTTGTGGAGAAGGAGGCAAGATGGCATCCTCAGACATTTTGGAAATGGGGAAACCCCTCCCACTTGCCTCTAATCTATCATAGTGTTTTCTAGCTTGAAAAAGCTGTTTTTCAAAAGAGTCTATCCAGTCAAGATAGTTTTTCATATCTTCCCCAGGGCCTGGGAAGGATTCATAAGTTTCACTTTCTCTGTGGGGGTGGAATTCTTCTGCCGGAGAGGGCCACTGATCAATTGTTTCAAAATCTTTAAGAGATATTTGAGGGTGAATTTGCTCTGGGAAGGAATGCTTTGGTTTAGCCCCGAGCATTCCATAATCTCTTGGAGATATTTGGGAACATGCATAATCAGAAGGAAGATTAATTGACCTCAGTCTGTTCCATTTTTGAAAGCATCTTTATCTCCTGTGTGAGATGTTCCTCCCATGGCAGATTCTCCTTTCAGCCTGGCTGTTGAAGAAATTCGGAGATTTGGAAGCCAGCTTGAGAAGTTTTCTACTTCTGTGTCAGAGGGAAGGGACCCCTCAGAACGTGCTTCATCTTTTCCTTTTTTTCTTTTTCTTCTTCGGCATGGTTAGGAAGTTGATTTTAAGCGTACCTTAGTAGCTATAAATCATTCCTTTCCTAATTAGGCTAGCCGCTTCCTATCTCTTTTAGAGATAGCTTAACAAGGAAAAAGACTGTTTATTAAGAAACCATCGTCTGCTGCCAAATATGAGAAGGAATGGAAAGTTTCCCTTCCACCTTTGATTGAGGTGCGGACCATCGCCCCTCCTTGTTAGCATGTCTCCAGATAAGAAACAAAAACCGATAACATGTTCTAATTAAAAAAAATATGAAAATAAAAAAAAATAAACAAATCTATCTAATTGTTACATTTTGGCAAGAGCAATTGTCGTTCACCTTCTTGGCAGACGAACAGAAGAATTAAAAAAACAGAAGTCTCTGGAATGTGTGATGTATTAAGAAACATGTTAAGAAGCATGCACAGTAAATCATTGTCAGATAAGACCTATGACCTGCGCAGTACATCTTCAGCTCGGCTAGCAAACAATTAACGCAGTGACAGAACTAAATGTGGCCCTGGACTCCCTTGCCTCTGGCAAGACACCTGGGGAAGATAACATCCCTGCCAAAGTTCTGAAGTGCTGCAAAGAGAACATCCCCAGTGAACTGCATGAAATCCTCCGTCTTTGTTGGAGAGAAGGTGGGGTACCGCAGGACACAAAGGATGCAAATATCGTCACACTGTATAAGAACAAAGGTGACAAGGGTGACTGTAACAACTACCATGCATCTCTCTTCTTAGTGTTGTAGGGAAGCTGCTTGCCTGTGTCATACTGAAGAGGCTCCAGGTGCTTGCAGAGAGAGTCTATCCAGAATCACAGTGTGGATTCTGAGCCAACAGGTCCACTGCTAACATAGTATTTTCCCACAGACAGTTGCAGGAGAAATGCAGGGAACAAAGACAGCCACTTTGACTTGATTAGTAGGGATGACCTTTATAAAATGCTCCCCAAGATTGGATGTCCACCTCAGCTCCTCAACATCATCAGGTCCTTTCATGAGGAAATGAAGGGCACTGTAGTCTTTGATGGCTTAACATCAGATTCCTTTGATATTCGAAATGGAGTGAGGCAGGGCTGCATCCTCGTGCCAATTCTATTTGGAGTCTTTTTTTTTTTTTTTTGCTGTCATGCTGAAACATGTTTTTGGAACTATAACAGAGGCTATTTATCTCTGGACCAGATTAGACAGAAAACTCTTTAATCTCTCTAGATTGAGAGCAAAGTCTAAAGTCCAGCTGAAATGCTTACGGGATTTCCTCTTTGCTGACTCTGCCGAAGACCTTCAACAACTTATGGATTGTTTTAGCAAGGCCTGCCAAGATTTTGGACTAACAACCAGTCTGAAAAAAACACAAGTCATGGGTCAGGATGTGGATTCACCTCCCTCTATTACAATCTCTGCAGAAGAACTGGAGGTCATCCATGACTTTGTGTACCTCAACTCAACTATCTCTGACACTCTCTCTTTAGATACTGAGTTGAATAAATGCATTGGTAAAGCGGCCACCACATTTTCCAGATTTACAAAGAGAGTATGGCTTAATAAGAAGCTGACAGAACATACAAAGATCCAGGTCTATAGAGTGTGTGTCCTGAGCACACTCTTGTACTGCAGTGAGTCTTGAACCCTTTACATATGGCAGGAGAGAAAGTTGGACACTTTACATATGTGCTGTCTCTGGCATATTCTTGGCATCATCTGGCATGACAAAGTTCCAAATAGCACAGTCTTGGAATGTGCAGGAATTTCTAGCATGTATACACTATTGAAACAACGACATCTATGCTGGCTTGGACATCTCCTGTATGGAGAATTTGTGCAGGGAAAATACCCCAGAGGGAGACCAAAGCTGCGATATAAGGATATCTGCAAGTGGGATCTAAAGGCCTTGGGAATGGACATTAACAGCTGGGAAACCTTGACTTCTGATCATTCAGCTTGGAGGCTAAAGATGCAACATGGCCTTCTCCAATTCTAAGAAACACTTGTTCGGTAGGCTGAAGCAAAGAAGCAGTCCCAGAACCAGCAAAATCTGGGGGCTGGGCAGGGGACAGAATGTATCTGCCCTCAGTGTGGAAGAGATTGTCGCTCCTGCTCTTTTTAGCCACACCAAATGCTGCTTTAGGACCTATTCACAGAGCACGATACCATAAGTCTTTTGAGACTGAAGGATGCCAATGAACATTCAATACATATCACAACCAATATCTATTATAGCTAACTTTGGAAAAATCCAAACATATTCAAGTCTGTGAAAAGTTTTTTTCAACAATTGTTGGATTAATGGGTAGTTCTAATGGATCTTCCTGTGTCCATTATAGGCATCCATGAGTTGAGCAAGGCAGGCAAATAATAAAATGCATGTCACAAATTATTTAGGTTCATGAGTCCAACATCAATACACACCTATGAAACACTGGGGTTTGTATTGTGTGTCACAATTCATGTTTTAGTTATTTCAATATCATAATTTGTATCATATGCTTTGCCTGAAAGAATGAACATAGTAAACATAAAGTCAAATATGTTTTGTTGTCAAGAATAACATAGTAAAACATAAAGTCAAGTGTAACATTGTAAACTACTCTTTTACTGATGAGTACTATTGCTTCAATTGATCACCAAAGTTCATTTGTGTTCTAGCTTGAGAGAATGATGGGTGCAAGGACTGAGGCAAGCCAGGTTTACAATGCTAACAGGTTTATTGCTAACAGGTTGCCAATGCAGCAATTCACAATGTGTGCATCTCAGCTAACGGCAACACCTGAGAGTCTGTTTGACAGCTCTTTATATATACCAGCAATCAAACAGGTAACCAATCAGACAGAGTATGGTGCCCCCTACATAAATGGACCAGAGGGAGAACTATGATACACAGCACTCCTTCACATTTAGACAGTGCATGCGTAATAAGCCAAGGAAGCTTGGCGCCATCAGACCCACCCAGATATTCTCAGTGTGCCTTCGGAAGAGGCAGGTTGGCTCCTCTGAGCTCTTGGACTTATTGATAACTGTGTCACTTCTCTCCTGGATGGGCCTTCTCCGGATTTGGGTCAACCATCACTGGAGACACATTGGGAAGAACAAATAAGTTCCCTGATTGGTCATCTATCTCGGTGTTGAACTTTGTGGCATCTGGTGTGCCTGGTGGCTGCTCCCATTTCTCAAGTCAGGTTGGGGCCTGTGCTTGTGTTTGCATATTTGTGGTGACCTGGAAGGCCCTTAACTGATTTATGTGCCACTTCCACACCCTTCCATTCTCTAACTCAATCTCATAGGAACAGGGCCCTGTGATCCCTATGACCTTCACCAGTAGCCGCAATGGGTAGCTGGTGTAGTTCCTAGCATATACTGGGGCCTCTAGGATGAACCCCCTTAGCTTCCGGCTGGAACCCAGGGGTCTCTCTGGGGCATACTCTGGATGGAGGCAGTCTAAGGTAGTCCTAACCCTAACTCTAACCTATTAAAAGTTCTGCCGGATATAGGTTGGTTGTCGGGCATGAGGTGGCATGCTGCCATAGTAGAAATTTACTGATTTTCTCCTGCCAATTTGCACCTCCCATTCTGCCCAGCACCTCTTTTGTAGTGCTTACAGCTCTCTTGGTAACATGGGGTTAAAAAAGCCTATCAAGGCATGGCTGATTCCTAGCTCTGCCAAAAACCTGGCAAACATGGTAGCTGTCAGTTGTGGGCCATTGTCAGATACCACTACATCTGGTATCTCATGTGTTGCAAATATCCTTCTACGGAACCCGATGACTGCCTGTGTGGTTGTCAATGGCATTAACACTACTTCCACCCACTTTGAAAAGGCATCAACGACAATCAGGAAGTTTGTCCCTTATAGGGACTGTCAAAGTCTATGTAGATTCTCAAACACAGTGGTTTTGGCTGATCCCAGTTTTGCATTGGGGCTTTTGGGGTGACTGGTCTGGATAAATGTCAGGGTGGGCACCCAGCTATGCAGCAGGTGATGTCATGGTCCATGTGGGGCCACCAGGCATAACTGTGGCCTAGTGCTCATTCACACTATGCCCGAGTGGTCCTCATGCAGGGTAGATAGTATAAATTTCCACAATGGTATTGGAATCACTACCCTGCTTCCCCACATTAAGCAACCCTTTTGCATTGACAACTCATGCTGCTGGAGAGAATAGGGGTGGAACTCTAGAGCTAGCTGTCCCATAGGCCACCCCTGTCGGACTCAGTCCAAAACACTGGACAATAGCTTATATCTTCCCTGTGTCAGATCCCTAAAAGTGATACTGCCATTCAATTGGGAGGAGGACTTGGAGTCAATTTATTGGCAGTGCCTTTGACAGCTGATATTTTAAAACTGGTTTCCTGTCACCAAAATGCCTGAGAGCCCATCACCTTTTAGGGGAACGTTTATGATGGCCATCTGAGATGTTGCATTTTACTGTGTAACAGAAGATAGCCATGGGAATGCATGTTTATTTGGCTCTCAGGGCAATTGATGAAGGAAACATCAATTTTCCAAGGCACCTGAGGGTAGAACAAGAAGCAATGGGTGGAAACTACCATATTTTTCGCCCTATAGGACGCTCCGGAATACAAGACGCACCCAATTTTAAAGGAGAAAAATCTAGACAAAAAAGATTATGAACCAAATACTATAGTAAAATATTTTATATCAACTGTATAAAGTTAACAGCAGTTTAAGAACAATTTTATGTCAACCATGTAACATATTAAGAACTATCTTTACTCTCATTAACAGTCAGAGCAAGAAACAGCAAGAAATCCAGAAATGAAAGAACTGTCAATATTACCAATATGTTCTTCATTTCCCCTCCCCACTTATATTTCATCTGGTGCTCTCTTATCCAGCCATATTTCATCTAGTGGTCTCATAACCCCTCATATCTCATCTGGTGCTCTCTAACCCCCATATTTCATCTGGTGGTCTCTAACCCCCTCATATGCATCTGGTTTGAGTGAATGCTGCTGGAAAGGAGATTGTAAAAACTCATGAATGAAACTCATTTAACAATGTTCTTGCTTAGCAACCAAAACTTTGGGCTCAATTGTGATCATAAGTTATCTTCCTTTTTCTTTCTTTCTTTCTTTCTGGATTTCTTTCTTTTTCTTCCTTCCTTCCTTCCTTCTTCCTTTCTTTCTTGTGTCTCTCTCTCCCTCTTTCTTTCCTTCCTTCCTTCCTTCCTTCCTTTCTTTCCTTCCTTCCTTTCTTGTGTCTCTCTCTCTCCAACGTTCTTTCTTTCTCTTTCTATCTTTGTCTCTCTCTCTCTCCCTTCCTTCCTTTCTCTCTTACTCTTTCTTTCTCACTCCCCCCCCCCCTCTCACACACACATACGTACCTTCCAGTTGGCAAAAATTTCTGTTTTGCCAGCTGGGAGGCTGGCAAAGAAGCCTCGTTTTCCCTGCCACCCATGGCACTTCACTTGCTGCAACTCGGACAATGGGGAGGTGGGCGTAGCGCTGTCCGGGTTGCAGCAAGAAGAAGGATCGGCTGCGGGAATCCGGCAGAGCAGCGTGCGGAGCCGCGCGGAGCCGCGTGGAGACGGGCTCTGCGCACTGCTCTGCTGGTCTGCCGATCATCCGCTAACCCCTAAAGAAGAAGGATCGGCTGCGGGAGTCTGGCAGAGCAGCACGCAGAGCCCGTCTCCGCGTGGCTCCACACGCTGCTCTGCTGGACTCCCGCAGCTGATCCTTCTTCTTTAGGGGTCAGCGGATGATCGGCAGACCGGCAGAGCAGCGCGCAGAGCCTGTCTCCGCGCGGCTCCACTGCTCTGCCGGATTCCCACAGCCGATCCTTCTTCTTTAGGGGTCAGCGGATGATCGGCAGACCGGCAGAACAGCGCGCAGAGCCTGTCTCCGTGCGGCTCCGCACGCTGCTCTGCCGGATTCCCGCAGCCGATCCTTCTTCTTTAGGAGTCAGCAGATGATCGGCAGACCGGCAGAGCAGCGCGCAGAGCCCGTCTCCGCGCGGCTCCGCTGCTCTGCCGGATTCCCGCAGCCGATCCTTCTTCTTTAGGGGTCAGCGGATGATCGGCAGACCGGCAGAGCAGCGCGCAGAGCCTGTCTCCGCGCGGCTCCGCACGCTGCTCTGCCGGATTCCCGCAGCCGATCCTTCTTCTTTAGGGGTCAGCGGATGATCGGCAGACCGGCAGAGCAGCGCGCAGAGCCCGTCTCCGCGCGGCTCCGCACGCTGCTCTGCCGGATTCCCGCAGCCGATCCTTCTTCTTTAGAGGTCAGCGGATGATCGGCAGACCGGCAGAGCAGCGCGCAGAGCCTGTCTCTGTGCGGCTCCACACGCTGCTCTGCCGGATTCCCGCAGCCGATCCTTCTTCTTTAGAGGTCAGAGGATGATCGGCAGACCGGCAGAGCAGCGCGCAGAGCCCGTCTCCGTGCGGCTCCGCACGCTGCTCTGCCGGATTCCCGCAGCTGATCCTTCTTCTTTAGGGGTCAGCGGATGATCGGCAGACCGGCAGAGCAGTGCGCAGAGCCCGTCTCCGCGCAGCTCCGCACGCTGCTCTGCCGGATTCCCGCAGCCGATCCTTCTTCTTTAGGGGTCAGCGGATGATCGGCAGACCGGCAGAGCAGCGTGCAGAGCCCGTCTCCCCGGGGGTTCCGCACGGCTCCGCACGCTGCTCTGCCGGACTCCCGCAGCCGATCCTTCTTCTTGCTGCAACCCGGACAGCGCTACTCCCACCTCCCCATTGTCCGAGTTGCAGCAAGTGAAGTGCCACGGGCGGCAGGGAAAACGAGGCTTCTTTGCCAGCCTCCCAGCTGGCAAAACAGAAATTTTTGCCAACTGGAAGGTACGTATATGTGTGTGAGGGGGGGGAAGAGTGAGAAACAAAGAGTAAGAGAGAAAGGAAGGGAGGGAGAGAGAGACACAAAGATAGAAAGAGAAAGAAAGAACGTTGGAGAGAGAGAAAAGGTCTTTGCTCCCTCTCTTTTGCAGCAAACCCCGATGCAAAAAACCACCAAGGACTTGCTAGTGAGTGACAGGGGCGGAGCTTCCGGGTTCATTGACCAACCGCAGAAACCCACCACTGCCCAGGTGGCTACATTTGGCCTATAAGACGCACCCAGATTTTCACCCTCTTTTTGGGAGTAAAAAAGTGCGTCTTATAGGGCGAAAAATATGGTAATCAAGGAAAGAAGCAACTTAGAACTGAGGAGAAATTTCCTGACAGTTAGAACAATTAATCAGTGGATCAGCTTGCCTCCAGAAGTTGTGAATGCCCCAACACTGGAAGTCTTTAAGAAGATGTTGGATAGCCATTTGCCTGAAATGGTATAGTGTTTCCTGCCTAGGCAGGGGGTTGGACTAGAAGGCCTCCAAGGTCCCTTCCAACTCTACTATTGTATTATTGTATTGTACATCTTCACACTTGTGTATTGGTTAGTATCTGCATTCTAACAAATGGACGGGGTCTCTACTGCTTTAATTCTATTTGTATTGCCTAAGGGGATTCAGATGTTGCTTTGACTTTTTTCCCCTTTTTTATTTTTATTTAAAAAATTTAATAAAATTTACAATTATCACCCCCCTTATCCTTCCCTCTTCCCACCCGACCTCCCCCCGACCTCCCAAAGCAAAATACAGGGTATACACATTTAACAACTGTACGCTAACATAAGCTAACTAATTTTAACATGTTACTATTCTTGTGCTATAACTCCCCCTTTATTAAACTAGCTTTGAATAAGTTGTAGCATTCCTTATGCCTTCATTCATAAGCTAACTGAATTTTTTTAGTCTGGTATTTGTTTTGAATATAGTCAATCCATCTTTTCCAGTCCAGCTTGTACTTCTCATCTGAGTGGTCCTTCAGATATGCTGAAATTTTGGCCATCTCTGCTAAGTTTACTACTTTTAAGGTCCATTCTTGGATAGTGGGCAACTCTTCCTTCTTCCAATATTGCGCCACCAACAATCTTGCTGCCGTTGTTAGGTTCAAAATCAAATTAGTCTCTATAACAGTACAATCTGAAACTATGCCTAACAAAAACAACTGGGGTGTAAACTTTATCCTCTTTTTCAAAATATTTTGAATAACCCACCATATTTTTATCCAAAATGCTTTAACTTTTTTACAAGTCCACCAACGTACGTGGCACCAACACAGTCACATCTCCAACATTTAGATTGTAGATTCGGATACATACAGGTTAGCCTTTTTGGATCTAAATGCCATCTGTACAACATCTTTTAAAAATTCTCTCTCAAGTTCTGAGCTTGTGTAAATTTTACATTTCTTACCCAGATCTCTTCCCATGTTTCCATCACTATTGGTTCTTCAAAATTTTGTGCCCATTTTATCATACAATCTTTAACTAATTCTGTTTCTGAGTCTATTTCTATCAATACATTATACAACCTTTTTATGTGCATTTGACCCTGGTCCCTAATTTGTTTTATCAAATTATCCTCATTTTGGATGATACCAGTTTTCTGGTCTTTTTTCCATCTAGCCTGTAACTGACTATACTGAAACCAGGTTTGAATTACCCTTTCGTCTCTTAATGCATTCAAAGATTTTAACTGTAGTACACCTCTATCCATACTAAGAAGGTCTGCATATGTAGTTACATCTTGTTTTTGTTCTATACTTATGTTCTCTATAGCGTGTCTGGGCACCCCCCCCCTTATCTTGTCGTTTAGCCTATATTGGTATTTTTTCCAAACACGCAGTAAGGCGTTCCTTAAAATATCACTTTTAAAGATCTTGTTGGCCTTCTTGTCATATATTAAATAAGCATGCCAGCCATATATCAAATCATAACCCTCAATATTCAATATTCTATCCTCTGTTAGGCTAATCCAATTGCTAATTGTTGTTAAAACTGCTGCTTCATAGTATAATTTTAAGTTGGGCATTTTTAAGCCTCCTCTTTCATGTATGTCTTGCATTATTTTAAGTTTTATTCTTGGTTTCTTTCCTGCCCAAACAAAGTTGTTAATATCTTTCTGCCATTCTTCCAAATTTGCATCTTTTTTAAGTATTGGTATCATTTGAAAGAAGAATAGAAACTTGGGCAAAACATTCATTTTAACTGCTGCTACCGTGTTTCCCCGAAAATACGCCAGGGGCTTATTTTCTTTTGCCCCACGAAATATGCCCTTGGGTTTATTATCAGGGAGGGCTTATTGTTTTGGGGCTGCCGGGCGGCTGCTCCCTTGTGAACTGGCTCCCGAAGAGCCGGGCACAGCCTCAGCGGCGAAGCAGCCATGAGGTAACCATGCTCACGAGCAGCCGCCCGGCAAATTCCCTCTCCAGCCGGGAAGAGCACCATTCACTGACCTAGGGGGAAATCCCTAAGGTGCCAAGCCATGTGGCGCTCTGCCCGCCCCCCAGCTCCTGCGGCTTGGCACATTCGGGATACCCCCTAGGTCAGTGCATGGAGCTCTGCCTGGCTGGAGAAGTGGGTTGCGCGAGCAGCCTCACCAAGCCCTTGCGCAGCTCTCCCAGGCCACCGCCGCTGGCTGCTGCTGCCCGCCGCCGCCCTGCTCCGCTCCGCGCAACTTCAAAACTCGGGGCCGAGTCTTTCAGCATCGGCCGCTCTAGGAGTGCTCTCTATGGTGGGCTGGCTGCCGGACAGAGAGTCTTCCAGCAGCCGGCCCACCATAGAGAGCACTCCTAGAGTGGCGGATGCTGAAAGACTTGGCCCCGAGTTTTGAAGTTGCGCAGAGCGGAGCGGGGCGGCGGCGGGCGGCGGCGGGCAGCAGCAGCCAGCGGCGGTGGCCTGGGAGAGCTGCGCAAGGGCTTGGTGAGGCTGCGGGCGGAACAGGCGCTAGCGCAACCCACTTCTCCAGCCAGGCAGAGCTCCATGCACTGACCTAGGGGGTATCCCGAATGTGCCAAGCCGCAGGAGCTGGGGGGCAGGCAGAGCGCCACATGGCTTGGCACCTTAGGGATTACCCCCTAGGTCAGTGAATGGTGCTCTTCCCGGCTGGAGAGGGGATTTGCCGGGCGGCTGCTCGTGGGCATGATTAGTAAATTGTACGCCGCCCCGAGTCCCTTGGTGGAGAGGGTGCGGCATATAAAAATGATTAATAATAATAATAATAATAATACCTCATGGCTGCTTCACCCCTGAGGCTGTGCCCGGCTCTTTGGGAGCCAGTTCACAAGGGAGCAGCCGCCCGGCAACTCTCCCCTTCGGCCAGGCAGAACGCCACTCCCCAACCTAGCGGTATCCCGAAGGCGGCAAGCAACGTGAGCACTCCCCCCCCCCCGGCTCCTGGACTTGGCGCTTTCGGAATAACGCTAGGTCAGTGAGCGGTGCTCTGCCTGGCTGGAGGGGGGGTTATTTTCGGGGGTGGGCTTATATTTTTGCCCACGCGAAAAATGTGGCATGGGTTTAGTTTCGGGACAGGTTGTATTTTCGGGGAAACACGGTATCCTTCCCAGCAAAGACAACTGTAATTTTTTCCATTTATTCATTTCTATCTGTATTTTATGCCATAATGATTCATAACTGTACTTATATAATTTCCCATTTGAGGTTGTAATATAAATTCCAAAATATTTAACTTTTTTTACTATCTCACATCCTGTTACTCTTTCTAATTCTTTTTTTTTTTGTTCGTAGTCATATTTTTAGCTATCATCTTTGTCTTCCCTAGATTTACTTTGAACCCAGATACTTGACCATATTGATTAATTATATTCATTAGACCTATAACTGATTCCCCCGGCTGGGTTACAGTTACAACCAAGTTGTCTGCAAATGCTCTTACTCTGTATTCGTAGTGCCTAATCTTAATTCCTTGTAGTTCGTCAGACCCATGTATTCTGTTCAATAACAATTCCATGGTTAAAATAAACAATAATGGAGACAAGGGACACCCCTGTCTTGTTCCTTTTTCAATTTTAAAAGATTCTGTTAAGCCTCCATTAACTATAATTTGTGCTGTCTGTTTCTGGTATATTGCTTTGATAGATTGCATGAAATGCTCTCTGAACTGCATCTTTTGTAGTATATTTTATTAAAAATTGCCCCTGCAGTTGTTTCTTTATTTCCTCTTCTCCCTGTAAAAGTTGCTGAAACATTTGTTGAAACTCCATCTCCGAAGATTTAGGTTGCATCAAAGCTGTTATTGTTGATTGTGTGCTAGGACTGGAGGTTGCAGATGTCGGGGCAGAGGCAGCAAAGCCAGGCTTTCCAGGAGGTGTTTTTTTAGGTGGCATTCTTTGTACAATGAGACGTTCAGTCAATATAGAGAATGGTCAGTCAGAAAGGCAGCCAAGAGAGTCCAGGAGACAGAAGGTCCAGACAGAAGAGAGTTTTTGTTTCCACTGGCCCTGGCAATAGAGCAAAATTTCCACTCCAGGGAGTTCAAAGAACAGCAATCCACAAGAGATTTGTCTGAGTAGCACGGAGACAAAGACCGGAAGCCTGAAGTTTTAAAGGTGGAGTCAGATTTCACATTTCATAAAGACAATGGAAGTGTGCCATCTTGCCCTGCCAGCTTCGGGTTTAGAGGCAAAAATAAAGTTTTCAAAGTTCAATGTTCCCAAAGTTTCCAGATCATCACTGTTTTAAAGTTTAAATCCGAAAATTCACTTAGTAAGGGTGTGACATCATTGGTTGGTTCTCCCCCTCCTCCTCCTTCCCCTGGAGCTAAGAGCTAAAACGTTTCCAGCTGCCTGTCCAAGGGAGGGGGGGAAATCCCCCTCCCTCCAGCCGCGCCTCTCCAATTCAAGCCGAAAGGTAAGTTTAAACAGCTGACTTTCTTGTTAAGATTGTTAAAGTTGTTAAAGGGAATGGAGGAAGATTCACGCCTCACCGCACCGCAGCCGCATCCTTCTATTCTCTTTTTCTCCGATCAGCCTCACAGCGAAGATGCCGGCGCGTCTCCCCTTCGTGCTCCCCGGTGCCTGGAGTGAGGCGAGGGGCCCCCCGCCAGCCGCCGCCGATCCAGGGATCCCCCGCAGTGCCACCCCTTCGGCAGGACGCCTCTACGGGGCGTCCTGTGCCCCCCAAGGAGTGGGAAGCCCACCGGGGATGCGCGGGGCGGGCAACGCTTGCCCGTCGCCGTCAGCCACCGGAACCGCGTATTTTTATTAAAAATTGCCAATTGACTTGGTCGAATGCTTTCTCCGCATCTAAGAATAAGAGCACTGCCGGGACTTGGTTATACTTTCCTAAATATTCCATTATATTAATGATTTGTCTTACATTACTTTTCATTTGTCTTCCCTGTATAAAACCAGATGTTGCTTTGACTTTAATGGCTTCCATTCTTCTTAATAAAAAGTTCCTTTTGAAATACTCCATTTCAAGAATCTTCACTTTCTTAAGTTAGGAGAGAAGCCCTTACACTCTGTATATTTAACCACATCAGCCACAGTAATGGGTAGGTTCAGATCATCAATGAGTAGAATAGAGAAGGCAGGGGTCAGGTCTTCTACCGCAATTGGCAATGGGCAACAGCTAAGGGCAGCTGCATGGCAGAGATACCTCCCAGGCCTGTGGTGCAAGAGGATCTGAGGGGTCTGTTTGTCCCTAGCAATCAACCCCAACAGCGGTTTGTGATCTGTCACCAAATGGAAATGACAGCCATAGAGGTATTCGTGAAACCTCTTAATTCTGGACACGATAACCAGAGCCTCTTTAGCCAGTTGGCTATAATTTATTTCCACTGTGGAAAGTGTCCGTGAAAAGAAGGCGATTGGAGCCTCTAGACCAGAGGGTAGCTGATGACTGCAAATCATTCTGACCCCATATGGGGAAGCGTCACAGGCTAACACCAGCAAGAGTGCCAAATTGAATTGCAAGAGTACGCTGTCAGAGGTTAGCAAAGTTTTGACAGCTTGAAATGCCGCGGCTTCTGCCTTTCCCCATGCCCATTTTGCTGATTGATTCAACAGGCAGTGTAGGGCTTAACTAGTGATGCCTTGTGCAGCAGAAAAATGTTATAGAAATTCAATAGCCCCAGGAATACCTGCAGCTCTGTCTTGTTAGTTGGTGTAGGGGCTTGCTGGATGGCTTGAACTTTGGAAGGTGTTGGATGTAGGCCCTTCGTGTCCACCATGTAGCCTAGGATGTGCCAGCGATGTGACATTTGCTTGTTTTCAATTTCAAACCGACACTCTGGAACTGACGAAGCATGGTACAGAGGCTAACGAGGAGGTTGGCATGGGAGGTGGCAGATACTAGGATATTGTCAAAATAAAGGACAACTCCTGGTATTCCCTGGAGAAGCCATTCCATTAAATTCTGAAGCAGGCGGGAGCCATGCTGACTCCAAATTGGAGTCGGAGGCACTTGAAGGCCTCCCTGTGTGTTACTATGGTTTGGGCTTCAGCAGTGGTCTCATCGACAGACAACTGCTGGTAAGCCTGAGCCAAGTCAAACTTGACAAAGCCTTCCCTTGGCCTAGGGAATGTAACAGATGTTGCACCACTGGGACCGGATATGCACTCTGCTTCAACACTTAATTCAGTGTGCACTTATAGTCATTGTGCATTGATCCATCTGCCTTTACTGGTGTCACAATAGGGATCACCTGACAAGTGTGATCCGTTGGCTCTAAAATCCCCTGAGCTATCAATTTGTCAAGCTCTGCATCAACCTTTAGCATTAATGCAAAGGGAACTTGCTACAGTTTGAATTGCCTGGGGGGAACTTGGGGGTCTAGATTGAAAGATATTGGCATGCCAGTGTACTGCCCCAGACCCTCACTGAATACCTCATGGAACTCCTGGGCCAATACTTCTAGTTGGGAGCTGCTCAACCTTACTGCTTCAAACTACTCCAGCCCAAGCAGACTGGGGCAATTTCCTTGGACTATAATCAATGGCAGTTTCCTACAGAATTGCTTAAAGGAGACTCTGCAATAATACCTGCCCAGCACAGGAATGGAGCTGCCCTGAAAATCCCTGAGACTTAAGAAACATGGGTTTAGCTTTGTCTTGGATATCTTTGGCAGGAGCCTTTTAGCAGTGCTCCAAGAGATAATCGAGACTTCTGAACCGGTATCAACTTCCATTGGGCAGTGGTTCACCTCTAAGGCCACCATGACAAAGATCTTCCCTGTTGCCTTATGGGCAATCTGAACAATCATGGTCTCACTCCCATCCTCGTGAACAGAGAAACAGTTTCCCCTCTTCTGAGGTTGGATCTAGTTTGCCTTTTCTGATAAGAGTTGGTCCTTATCAGAAAGTTAGATAGCGGGCTGGTGGCAGGAAGGGCTGCCCTATAATCTCTAGCAAGATGCCTTCACTTCCCTCATCTAAGGCAAACCGTTGTTTTAAATGGGCAGTCTGATCTGGTGTGTTTGCCCCCACACCCGGGGCACTTAGCCTGAAAAGTCTGGGACTTACCATGCCGATCTCTCGTCTGACTGGTCTTCACTCGGTGGACCTCATCATCCTCATCGGTTGCTCACATCTTCATGATGGATGTCAAGTTGTTTTTCCGTGGTTTGAGGATTTGATTTCATCTGGATCTTCTCAGTTGGCTTGTTAAGACATCTTGATTGTGTGGGCTTCATCTAGTGCAGTCTGCAAGTTTTATTCTGGCCAGGCCAGGAGATGGCGCTGCAGCCAGGGGTCTTGAACACCACAGGCAATTTGGTCCAGAAGGACATCATCGAGATCCTGGAACTTGCAATATAGCACTGCTGCCCTCAAAGCTGCTACATATTTGTTTATCAATTCCCCCTCATGCTGGTTTCTCCTGTGGAAAGCATGGCGGTGGGCTATGTGGGATGGCATTGGGGCATAATGATTTTTTAACTTCACCATCAACAAGTCACATGGCACTGTGTGAATGGATTGCAGCATAACTGATGTACCTGCAATATTAAACATCTCTGTCCCACAAAGATTTAGGAAGCACAGTCTTTTCCTGCTTTCTGACAGCCCAGTATAATCATTCACCTCCAAGAAACATTCAAACTTAGTTATGTATGAGTCCCAGGTTTCTGAGGTGACATTAAACTCTGGAGTGTGTTCATTGATGCCATCTTAGACCGATCAAACTGCCTGTTTTTCCCATCTGAGGAAATGTTTTTTCAGCTAACGTTTCTTCACTCGACTCTTGTTGAGTGTTTCCCTCAGCGAGGGTTATCAGCTCTAAGTGGCTCGGCTCTGTGGTAGTGATCCGTGTCAGATCTCTTCTGAGTCTCTACCTCAGTCCTGTAATCCCATCCTTGTCACAAATGTTCTAGCTTGAGAGAACAATGGGTGCAAGTACTGAGGCAAGCCAGCCTTACAATGCTAATAGGTTTATTGCTAACAGGTTGCCAATGCAGCAATTCACAACTTGCACACCTCAGCTAATGGCAACAGCTGAGACCCTGTTTGACGGCTCTTTATATATACTTGCTGTCAAACAGGTATCCAATCAGAACAGAGTATGCTGCCCCCTAGGTAAACGGACCAAAGGGAGAACTACAATACACAGCAATTTGTACCTATTATGTGAGAAAATAAGATCAAAGCCAATGATGTAGAAGCAGCCTGCTAACTGTTTAGAAAAAGAAGTTGGTTGTCTGGTTATATCTAGTGGAAAGTTGCTAGATAATAAAAAGCAACTGGCACTTTCAGTGCTTTATGGAGCAGAACATGATAACCTATAAATGAAAGCTCCTAAGAAGCATCTACAGGGGCCAGCTTCAAAACTGGCAACTGTAAACGTAAATATCCTGAGGCAGAATTGCTAAGAGGCCCTTCATGGCATGGGAAATGAAAGAGTTACTCATAGATTAAACAAAATGCATGACGAAATGTACATTTCACTACTGAAAGAAGAAAGCACATAGTTTTACAAGGATTAAAAACTACCTAATACATTTATTATTTTGTTTCTTAGTTTATGTATTTATTTTAGTTCAAATACTGCCAATCTGACACATTGTGATTTACAGTAATAAATTAAACCAAAAGCTAAATAAAAGTCAAAGTCAATAAGAGCCAATATAAATATAATTCAATAAAAGCATTATCCAATCCAGCCATATCTGCCCTGTACTATGAGGGTAGAAGACCTTAAATCCTTGAAAACCTATGAAACACTATAATTTTCACTGCTATGCAAAATGATGCTAAATGTTCAATGTTATAGATTGGGAGAGAGAGCAGGAACAGCTGTGGGGAGCAATGTGGTGAGGGAGCAAAATTGAAAGAGAGCACCTTGGGTCCCCACTAACATAACTTCTTTGACACTGAATACAGAGAGTCTTCCCAGCTCAGATGAGATCACTGGATAGGATGCATTTCCTTGGAGAAGGTAATCTTTGCCTTAAAAGGTCAAAACATCCTGAATTTATTCAGATTCTATTGACAACCAATAAAATACTTCAATATAGATATAATATGACTGAAGTGA